>NC_057812.1:379788432-379990130 GCF_018294505.1 Triticum aestivum | reverse complement strand
CCCCCACAACGCTCACTGTTCATCCCAGAGGCAGCATCGACCGGCTTCAGGCAGCAGCAGTAGCGAAGGAATCGCACGATCGGGTTCAGTTAATAGCCATCGATCGATCGCTCGGGTTCAGTAACGCGTAGCTCGCAGTGCAATCGCTCGGGTTCAGTTAGAGCCCAATGCCTCGCTCGGGTTCAGTTAGAGCCAACGCCTCGCACACACGTGCGTACATGTATAAGAGAAACGCGCATCGCTCGGCCCCCGAGCTCCCACCGTAACCGGGAACTCCCCAAAATTTTCCTCCCCCTCGCTTCTACCACAGTTTTTTCCGTGATGGATGGCCCAAAGAATGTCATGCAGCTGCGTCTCCGGCCCGCCCAGGACGAAAAGCCCATTTTCCGTCATGATTTTTTGTCATAGAAATAGGAGCCCACCACATCTATGATGATATTGGGTTTTGTCACAATTATCGTCATAGAAGTGTCATATGTATGACAATTTTTTTTTCGTTCGGCCCAAAATTTCTTGGATGTGTCTTTTTTTGTAGTGCAGGTCGTCGTATTTTCTTGAATTTACAACCAAAAAGGATTCCCCGGTTCATATAGCATGTGCAGAATGCAACGTTTGACCATACCAGGCTGACTAATGTTTACACTCAACATAATCTTTCAGATTTTCTTCCAAACGAGTGCCAATGGGTTCAGAAACTTGTGAGAAAAGCAACAGGGAACGATGTTCTTTGATTTTCAAGGGAAAAAGTCCTGCTTAGGGGCTGAGTTTGACGATCCTCCGGGACTCCTGGTTCAAGCGGGTAGTATTTTATAGATTCCCATGCTCGTCGCGAGCATTTTGAGTAATTGTGGGTCCGAAGCAGACTCCAAATGAAAAAATTAAGAACGTCTTAGTGAACACCAGTCCTTTATATGGCAGTCTTTCAAAGAAATTCATTTTCCTGTGACGCGTTCTGGTGCGCCACCCCGAAAATTCGTGTCCTCCATAGTGGAGATATTGTTTCCACATATGTATTGATCGATGCCAGGAATGCCCTCTTGTTATTGGCTGTCGCCCACGTACGTTACGGCATGCCACACGGCCAAAACAAGGACAATAAGGCTTAAGGTCGCCGTACTTTCTTGAATTTACAACCAAACAGGAATCCCTGGATCATATAGCATGTGCGGAATGCAACGTTGTCCTTACTAGGCGGACTAATGTTTACACTCACCATAATCTCTCGGATTCTCTTCCAAACGAGTGCCAATGGGTTCAGAAACTTGTGTGGAAAGCAGCGGCGAATGATGTTCTTTGACTTCCAGGGGAAAAATTTTCTTAGGGGCCGAATTTGATGCTCCTCCGGGACACCTATTACAAGCGGATAGTATTTTCTAGATTCCCACGCTCATCGCGATCATTTTGAGTACTTGTGGGTCCAAAACGGACTCTGAATGTCAAAGTTATGACCGTTTTAGCGAACACCGGTCCTTTATATGGCAATCCTTGAAAGAACTTCATTTTCCCGTGACGCATTCTGGCACGCCGCCCCAAAATTATGTGTCCTCCATAGTGGAGATATTGTTTCCACATATGTATTGATCGATGCCAAGAGTGCTCTCTTGTTATTGGATGTCGCCCACGTACGTTACGGCATGCCACACGGCGAAAACAAGGAGAATATGGCTTAAGGTCGCCGTATTTTCTTGAATTTACAACCAAACAATGATTCCTCTGATCATATAGCATGTGTAGAATGCAACATTTGTCCTTACCAGGTGGACTAATGTTTACACTTACCATAATCTCTTAGATTTTCTTGCAAACGAGTGCGAATGGGTTCAGAAACTTGTGTGAAAACTAGCGGTGAACGATGTTCTTTGACTTTCAGAGGAAAATGGTCCTCCAAGACTCCTGGCCTAAGCGGGGAGCATTTTGAGTAGTTGTGGGTCCGAAACGAACTCTGAATGACAAAGTCATCATCGTTTTAATGAACACCTGTCCTTTATATGGCGGTCCTTGAAAGAACTTCATTTTCCCGTGACGCGTTCTGGCGCGTCGCCCCAAAATTTTGCATCCTCCATATTTGAGATATTGTTTCTACATATGTATTGATTGATGCCAGGAATGCCCTCTTGTTATTGGCTATCGCCCACGTACGTTACAACATCAAAATCACCGTATTTTCTTGAATTTACAACCAAACAGGATTCCCCGGATCATATAGCATGTGCAGAATGCAACGTTTGTCCTTACCAGGCGGACAAATGTTTACACTCAACATAATCTCTCAAATTTTCTTCCAAATGAGTGCCAATAAGTTTGGAAACTCGTGTGAAAAGTAGCGGCAAACGATGTTCTTTGACTTTCAGGGGCAAAAAGTCATGCTTAGGTGCCGAATTTTATGCTCCTCCGGGACTCCCGGGGCAACCGGGTAGTATTTTCTAGATTCCCATGCTCGTGGAGAGTATTTTGAGTACTTGTGGGTCCAAAACAGACCCCGAATGACAAAGTTATGACCGTTTTAGTGAACACCGGTCCTTTATATGGTAGTCCTTGAAAGAACTTCATTTTCCCGTGACGCGTTCTGGCGTGTCGCCCCGAAATTTTGTGTTCAATAGTGGAGATATTGTATCCACATATGTATTGATCGATGCCAGGAATGCCCTCTTCTTATTGGCTATCGCCCACATACATTATGGCATGCCACACGGCGAAAACACGGAGAATAATGCCTATAGTCGTCATATTTTCTTGAATTTACAAACAAACAGGATTATAGCATGTGCAGAATGCAACATTTGTCCTTACCTGGCGGACTAATCTTTACACTCACCATAATCTCTTGGATTTTTTCCCAAACGAGTGCCAATGGGTTCAGAAACTTGTGCGAAAAGCAGCGGCGAACGATGTTCATTGACTTTCAGGGGCAAAAAGTCCTGCTTAGGGGCCGAATTTGATGATCCTCCGAGACTCTTGGTGCTAGCGGGTAGGATTTTCTAGATTTCTATGCTCTTTGAGAGAATTTTGAGTACTTGTGGATCCGAAACAGACTCCTAATGAAAAAGTTATGACAGTTTTAGTCAACACCGGTCCTTTATGCGGCAATCCTTGAAAGAACTTCATTTTCCCGTGACGCGTTCTAGCGCGTCGCCCCGAAATTTTGTGTCCTCCATGGTGGAGATATTGTTTCCACATATGTATTGATCAATGCCAGGAATGCCCTCTTGTTATTGCTTGTCGCCCACGTACATTACAGCATGCCACACGGCGAAAACAAGGAGAATAAGGCCTATAGTCGCCGTATTTTCTTGAATTTACAACCAAACAGGATTCCCCGGGTCATATTGTCGGCGTTCTGGGAACGGGGGTCCCCAGACTTTCCTGCCCGCGGCCTGCGGCGTGGCTCAGGTGGGGGCCCAGCGCGGCCCATCTTCATCAGCCCATGCTCAAGACCCTCGCGAGGGGCCAAGCCTCGCGGGAGGGACGACAGGAAGCTTCCTCAAGAGCTGCCTCATCAGGTAGGCTTGTGAGGAGGCAGAGAGATCAATGCGAGGGTACCTCGCGAGGATCCCATGATGCAAGCCATGACGATCAAGGCCAGGCGGGCGCCAGGCGGGCGCCGGCCTGCGCAGGGTCCTTGTTTCCCCTTTGGTGCAAAGGGGGCAATCACACACCAAGGTATTAGGCAAAGGTTACCATTCCGGTGCAACGAGACCAAGACTAGCCGGACGGCCGGACGGATGTCACCGTGAAGCCCAAGGCGGCGTCATCACCAGTGCTTTTTGCAGCCGAAGACCACTTTTGGTCAGGATAACTTGTACTAGATGTTCCCCTTCAAAATGGCCAATTGTTGGCGCCCTTCCCGCTCAATTATTCGGGGAGAGGCCCAGGGCCTCTATAAATAGAGGTAGCCTCCACGAGAGAAAAGGGGAGAAGAGAAGAGGAGGGAAGAGAAAGGAGAAAGAAGGGAAGAGGAAAAAGAGAGGAAGGAGGAAATTCAGTAGAGACTAAGTAGAACACACCGCACCAGCTCAAGAACACCCCTCGCGAGGCTGTTCTTCCCTTGTACTGTCCATCATCAGCCCCAGAGGCAATCCACCACACCACACACTAGAGTAGGGTATTACACCACAACGGTGGCCCGAACCAGTATAAACCTCGTGTCTCTTGTGTTGTTCATCATTTTCATCTTAGTTCGCACGAGAGGATCAGACGTAGATCGGTAGGGGAGAGATCTCCGCGCGCACCCCAGTGTTTGAACCTCAAGGGTCTGCCGGATCCTGAAATTCGACACTTGGTGTGCCAGGTAGGGCTGTGCCAGAGTCCTTCTTCCTCCGCGTCGCGTTCCGCCGCTTCGCCACCAAGATGTCAAGCAACCCGGCTGCCAACGCTGACCGCTGGGCGGTGTGGCCCGCCCACACCGTGTCGCCGTCTCAGGGTGACCTCAACCTTGCGCCTCAGGCAGCTCACGCTCCGCAGGGCGCTGTTGGACGCGGGCGACGCGGCCAGACGCCGCTTGCCCTCACGCCACGGCAGGTGCGGGCCGCAGCAAGGGCCTCGAACCATGCCGCTGCCATGTCGCCATACACCCGACGGGAGCAGGTGAACTCCAGGGCCGCGCTCACGGTGGCCAGAGAGCTACTACGGTGCCGCTTGCTAGAAGGCGGCCACGACGTGTTGTTGGAACGAGTGGTCGAGCTCCTAGACGCCGCTGCCTCAGGAGCGCCCCCTTTCTGCATCCAGCTACCACCCCAGATCTAGGACAGGTCGCACGACGACATTATGCACGCCCACGCGATTTCAGGCGGGCCCCAGGGCCGGTCCAGCGCCAACACCTCCGCCAGCACCGGGTGGCTGATCGCGCCGGCCCTTCCCCAGGCCGGCGAAGGGATGCGCGCCGCGGCCTTTGGCCTCGGCGGACCACCGTGTCAACACATACAAGGCGACGCCCCAAGCCAGACTGCGTGGCATACGAGGCGCTACAGCGAGGTCCACAAGGTGGTCGCCCCGGAGGCCTATGTACCCCGCATGGTGGATCAAGGGCGCGAGCTGGAAGGTCACGGCTCGTTCCTCGGGCCCAATTGGGACGAGGAGGCGCCGGAAGCCGAGCTCTTTCAGGAACCCCAAGAGAGCATCGACAATCGCGCCGACAGCAGCAACTATCGGGTACCACTCATCCCTCAGGAGCATGTTTACGCTAACCATGGGTCACAGGAGGTACAGGTCGCCGCAGCGGATGGCTGCCCCAACGCTGCAGCCTCTTACCCCTCAGGAGCAGGGTGCAGGGGGCTGCAGGAAAGGGGCCGAGATCCGGGCTCACCCTCGCGGCGGTCGGGTCAAGGTGTTCTCAGGAGGTAGGCCCTCCGCCGGGGAGGTGCCCCATGGCCTGCCCCCGGCGGAGGACCCGTGGTCGTCGGGGGAACCGCTGGCGACTGCTCTACCCCATTGGCGTCGTCCTTGGTTTCCGGTCGCCGTCAATGGCGGCAGAGTGAGGCGCAAGGCAGGGCCCTCGTATGGCGATATGAAGCAAGGCCGGTACCTGTGAAAAAGGCCCAGTGCCTGTGAAGCTCGCTGCCCCATGACACTCTCACGTAATAATGAGTGGGGCTGTACATGCTCCGGAGTCTCAGGAGCGCCGGCCTCAGGCCCTGGGGCTCCCGCCCACGCCCAGTGGCAGCACTTAGCTCCGCGCTGGTGAGAAGACGTTGAAGACTAGACTAGGTGCCGTACGCGGCTTTTTTGCTTTTCTTCTGCCTTTTTGCTTTTTTGCTTCTTCCTTGTCGGCAAGTTTCTTCGGTTTGGATTTAAGTTGGATTCGAGTTCGAAGCTTGCGTGCATTCGGGGAGGGGGTGTTTAGTCTCGTTCGAGAAATCTCTCGCGTTCTGGTTACGGATTTACGCCCCAAGCTAGCGTCAGCTGCCCCCCCTCACGAGCCCCTCGTGAGCCGGGCCGGGCAAGGCACACCTACAGCCGGGACCACTGTCTCCGCACCCTCTCCGGAGGTCCTCATCACAGGATCAGCAGGTTAATCGAGGGACGCCGGAGGCGTAGCATCCCACCGCAGGCCCGCTCAGGGCACGCCAGGGCCAGAAGGTAAACGAAACAACCGAACCATAACTGGGCTAGCGACTAAACTCACACATAACGTTGTGCTCACCAGAGTACGGATTACAAATCTTTACATGAGGGGCCTCCCCTCCCAAAATGCTCTTATATTCTTCAGGGCCAAGCCAGAGTCTTCTTCATGCAGGATAAACTGCGGAGACATGCGGTCAATCGGACATATCACTCACCGCGTCTTCTAGGGCATCCTCGGGAGCGTCACTAGCATCACTAATGTCGTCGCCCCCACCACCTGCGTTTCCGTCGGCGCTAGGCTCATCTATAACGCCGCTTTCGTCAGCGCCCACGACCACACCATCGTCATCAGACGTGAAGGCCCTGACGAGGGCATCCACGTTGTTCTCCACCCACTGCGCCAGGTCGCCCCGGACAGCTATGGGCACAGGCGCGATGGCAGCGTCAAAGTCGAAGTGGGGGTCCATTTCCTGCAAATGGCTGAAGACACGGGAGAAGACGCGCCTGAGCAGGGCTAGGCTCCTCTCCTCAACAAGCCCGCGGGCTCTCTCAGAACGATCCTCCAGAAGTGTCACCACGTAAGTGAAGAACCGAAGATTGCCTGCGTAGCTGGCCTCGTGCAGCTCCTTAGCGGCAGCCTCGCAAATCTCGCCTAAGGCTGAGTTGGCCCTCTCCCTGAGCATCTGAAGCATGGGAGCATGCTCGCGCTCCAGAACCCTCCGCTGGCGGATCTCGTCCTTGTTCTGCCACGCGATGGCCTCGGCATCATCGACCCTCCGTTGAAGAAGAAGCAGCTCCGCCTGGGAAGAGGACAGCTCCGCCTCGCCGCACCAAGGGCGGCTGCGGAGGAATCCGCATGCCGCGTCTCTTCAACCAACTTGGCCTTGATAGCCGCTGTCCTGCCCTCAGCCTCGGCCCCGATCAACATCAACCTCACCTCGTATTTGCGCTCGAGGACCGAGCGAGCTCCCGCCACACGGCGGTCGACCTCTTCCTGGACCCGGGCTTCACGCGTCGCAACGTCGTCCTCCACCTAGGCCGCCAGGCGCTCCCTCGTCTCCAACCGCTCCAGGTCAAGGCTGCACTCGGGGGCCTCGAGCGTCAGCGCCTCCTCGCGCCTCTGCGGATCCGCCCGGTCGACGGCGGCCTCCTGCATCGACTCGAGGGCCGCGTGGCGCAGCTCTATTTGCTGCTCCAGGGAGTTGCTCCATGCTTGGAGCTCCCATACGCACTCCTCCGCATCCTTGTGTCGTCGGTCTGCCTCCCGAGCCTCCTCGACAGCCCGGGAGCAGGCCTCCCACGAAGCCGCTAGCGACACTTCGGCCTTCGCGTTGTCAAGGTCACGTTGATGACACGCGAGGGCAATGGCGACCTTTAGCTTGCGCCTCTCCTCAGCAAGGCGCAGGCCTTCAGCCTCGAGGCGCGCATCCTCGGCAGCAAGCTCTGCTCCGACCCGGTTCACCGCATCCGCCGCCCCGTGGAGGAACTCTTCATGAAGGGCACCATGCTCCCGAGCGCGCCTGAGCACATATTCCACATCACCCTCTTCCGTTGGAGCATGCAGAGGGCCCCGAGGCGGTAAGCCCCCTCCAGGCGTGGGGCAGGGGGCTGCCGCCCCAGCCGTCGCCGGATGGACGGCCCTGAGAATCCGGCCCGGCGTCGATCCACCCACGGAGGAGGAGCCAAGGACAGACCTCAGCCATTCGCCTTCTATGACCATAGAAGGGGTGCGGGGCAAGCCTGACATGCCCCAAAGACTCGTGAAGAAAGGGCGTCGGGCGAGCAAGCTCGAGGCGCCCTATGGAGCAGATCACCCCACCAACCGGTCCAGCGGCGAGGGCGCCACCCGAGCTCGGCGAACCCGGTGCCAGCAAAGGGGGCGAAGCTACAGGGGCCAACTCCTGGGTCGACTCGGTGGACTCAGCAAGGTGGGACCTGAAGGGCCATAATCAGCCACAAGGATAACAGAGCAAATGAGCAGGGAAAGAAGAAGGCTTACTCGTCCATGGCAAAGTACTTCCTGAGCTTCAACAAGCGGCAAGGGCGGTCGCTGCCGCCTGAGGCCTCCTTCCTCTTGCGAAGGGCCTCGAAGTCTACACGAAACCGACCCAAGCGCCTGGGGTGGGGGTCGGCCTAGAGCGCAGAAGAAGCCTCAGGATTGTCGGTGCCGGAGGAGTCAGCTTGGGGGCACCGTCGGGCGTCGCCTCGCGAAGAACGGCTGGGGGCTCGGGAGCCCCGGCCTCAGGAGCCGAAGGCCAAAACCCTGCATCAATCGCCGCCCCAGGGTGGGCCTTGGGAGACGTCGCCTCTGAGGCTTCACGCGGCGCCACCACCTCGACATCAGCCACCTCAGCTCCCGTCGGCTCTCTCCCCGCTCTGTCGCCTGAGGAGGGACCGCTGTGAGCGGCGGGGGGCACAACCACGACAACTGGGTTCTCTCGTGGCCCCGTGAGGCCAGCCGGGCGCATCCCCCACTCGTCGAAGCTGGGCATCTGCTTCACGAAATCAGCCCTGCCGGAACAAAGGTACAGAAGGACGCCACCGCTCCATAGGCTGCCTGGCGAAGGATCACCAGTCAAGACCCAAAGCACCTTCCGCAGCACTTTGGGCACCAAATCCTCCTCCTGAAGTCGCATGTTGTCTCCTCGCCCCGCAAAGTCCCACATCCGGCCAGAGTGGCGCTGGAGAGGAGCAACGCGACACAGAAGGAACTCCCTCACCACCTTGGGCGCTGTCACATTGTGCGCCCTCAAACTTTTGCAGCGGCGCCAGACGAAAGCGAGCCGGGGGCTCACGAGCAGTTCATGACCCCAGCCTGGGTTGGGAACAGCAGGCAAGGTCGGGTGCGAGAGCAAGGGGCTGGGCACCCCGACGTCCACATACAACCACCGCTCTCTGAACCTGGCCTGAGAAGGCAGAAGCCCGAAGTCAATCCCCGAAGCAGCCGTCTCAGGCACGACGAAGAAGCTTACACACCCCGAGCACTGAGTGGGATCGCTCAGGCGCAGAGAAAATAAGTGGCGCGGTAGGGCAACAGAAGGAGGGATGCCTATCATCGCCTCACACACGAAAGCAAAGACAGACAAAAGGGTAATGGACTCTGGCCTGAGGTGCATCATGTGGATCTGATAATGGGAGAGCACAACATTGAATAAAGCAGAAAAGGGGGGAATCAGACCCGCCCATAAGGCATCGCTGAAGAATCGGACCTCCGTGACGGTCCTAGCAAGAAAGGCATGGGATGCGGGACAAACTGTGGTCCGGCCGCACTCGTTGAAGATGGAAGCAAGGGCGGAGTGGACCTTGTCCAAGGCTTCCGGGTTGAGTATGATTGACCGGTCGACAGTGGGGGCCGCCGCTAGGGGTGCGCAGGACGAAGGCGCGGGCTTCTTCCCCCTTCCCTTCTTCGTCGACGCCATGTCGTTGGGGAAGGGGAAGAGCTCGAGCCGGATTGGCGGCGGAGGTTGGAGCTAGGAGAAGAAGGAAAGGTAGGAGGCGAGCGAGCAGCCAAAGGAGGAACAACTGTGTGCAACTACGGGTCCGCTTAGCCGGGTGCATAGCAAGGCGTCGTGGGAAGTGCAGACGCCCACGTCCAATCAACCGCCACGCGGCGCCCAAGGACACAGGCTGTCAGGGCCCGCGGTGCTTCACGCTTGCCCCTTCGCTTCTGTACTAAGCCAAGCCCGCGTGCGCCTTGGGCCTGGGGGCTACTGTCGGTGTTCTGGGAATGGGGGTCCCCAGCCTTGCCTGCCTGCAGCCTGCGGCGTGGCTCGGGTGGGGGCCCAACACGGCCCATCTTCATCAGCCCAAGCTCAAGACCCTCGCGAGGGGCCAAGCCTCGCGGGGCGGACGACATGAAGCTTCCTCAAGAGCGGCCTCATCAGGAAGGCTCGCGAGGAGACGGAGAGATTAATGCAAGGGTACCTTGTGAGGATCCCATGATGCAAGCCATGACGATCAAGGCCAAGCGTGCGCCAGGCGGGCACCGGCCTGCGCAGGGTCCTTGTTTCCCCTTTGGTGCAAAGGGGGCAAGCACAGGCCAAGGTATCAGGCAAAGGTTACCATTCCGGTGCAACAAGACCAAGACCAGCCGAACGGCCGGACGGAGGTCACCATGGAGCCCAAGGCGGCGTCATCACCAGTGCTTCTGGCAGCCGAAGACCACCTTTGGTCAGGATAACTTGTACTAGATGTTCCCCTTCAAAATGGCCAATTGTTGGCGCCCTTCCCGCTCAACTATTCGGTGAGAGGCCCAGGGCCTCTATAAATAGAGGTAGCCTCCACAAGAGAAAAGGGGAGAAGAGAAGAGGAGGGAAGAGAAAGGAGAGAGAAGGGAAGAGGAAAAAGAGAGGAAGGAGGAAACCCAATAGAGACTAAGTAGAACACACCGCACCAGCTCAAGAACACCCCTCGCGAGGCTGTTCTTCCCTTGTACTGTCCATCATCAGCCCCAGAGGCAATCCACCACACCACACACTAGAGTAGGGTATTACACCACAACGGTGGCCCAAACCAGTATAAACCTCGTGTCTCTTGTGTTGTTCATCATTTTCATCGTAGTTCAGACGAGAGGATCGGACGTAGATCGGTAGGGGAGAGATCTCCGTGCGCACCCAAGGTTCGAACCTCAAGGGTCTGCTGGAACCCGAAATCCAACACATATAGCATGTGCAGAATGCAATGTTTGTCCTTACCAGGTGGAATAATCTTTACACTCACCATCATCTCTTAGATTTTCTTCCAAACGAGTGCCAATTGATTCAGAAAGTTATGTGAAAAGCAGCAGCGAACGATGTTCGTTGACTTTCAGGGGCAAAAAGTCCTTCTTAGGGGCCGAATTTGACGGTCCTCCGGGACTCTTGGCGTGAGTAGGGAGTATTTTCCGGATTCCCATGCTCATCGCGAGCAGTTTGAGTACTTGTGGGTCCAAAACGGACTCCGAATGACAAAGTTATGACCGTTTTAGCGAACACTGGTCCTTTATACGGCAGTCCTTGAAAGAACTTAATTTTCCCGTGACGTGTTCTAGCGTGCTGCCCCAAAATTTTGCGTCCTCCATAGTGGAGATATTGTTTCCACATATGTATTTATCGATGCCAAGAGTGCTCTCTTGTTATTAGTTGTCGCCCACGTATGTTACGGCATGCCACACGGCGAAAACAAGGAGAATAAGGCTTAAGGTCGCCTTATTTTCTTGAATTGACAACCAAAGAGGATTTCCCGGATCATATAGCATGTGTAGAATGCAATGTTTCTCCTTACCAGGCGGACTAATGTTTACACTCACCATAATCTCTCGGATTATCTTCGAAACGAGTGCCAATGGGTTCAGAAACTTGTGCGAAAAGCAGCGGCGAACGATGTTCTTTGACTTTCAGGGGCGAAAAGTACTGCTTAGGGGCCGAATTTGACGCTCCTCTGGGACTCCTGGCGTAAGAGGGGAGCATTTTGAGTAGTTGTGGGTCTAAAACGGACTACGAATGACAAAGTTATGACCGTTTTAGTGAATATTGGTCCTTTATATGGCGGTCCTTGAAAGAACTTCATTTTCCCATGATGTGTTCTAGCGCGCAGCCCCGAAATTTTGTATCCTCGATAGTGGAGATACTGTTTCCACACATGTACTGATCGATGCCAGGAATGTCCTCTTTTTATTGGTTGTCTCCCACATATGTTACGACATGCCACACGGTGAAAACAAGGAGAATAAGCTTTATAGTCGCCGTATTTTCTTGAATTTACAACCAAACAGGATTCCCCCGGATCATATAGCATGTGCAGAATGCAACATTTGTCCTTACCAAGCAGACTAATGTTTACACTCACCATAATCTCACATATTTTCTTCCAAACAGGTGCCAATGGGTTCAGAAAATTGAGTGAAAAGCAGCGCCAAACGATGTTCTTTGACTTTCAGGGGCAAAAAGTCCTGCCTAGATGTCGAATTTGATGGTCCTCCGGGACTCCTGGCACAAGCGGGTAGTATTTTCTAGATTCCCATGCTCGTCACGAGCATTTTTAGTAAGCATGGGTCTGGAACGGACTCAAAATGACAAAGTTATGACCGGTTTAGTGATCAGCGGTCCTTTATATGGCAGTCCTTGAAAGAACTTCTTTTTCCCATGACACGTTCAGGCGCGCCACCCCGAAATTTTGTGTCCTCCATAGTGGAGATATTGTTTCCACATATGTATTGATCGATGCCAGGAAGGCCCTCTTGTTATTGGTTGTCGCCCACGTACGTTACAACATGCCACACGGTGAAAAGAAGGAGAATAAGGCTTAAGGTCGTCGTGTTTTCTTGAATTTACAACCAAACAGGATTCCCCGGATCATATAGCATGTGGAGAATGGAACATTTGTCCTTACCAGGCGGACTAATGTTTACACTCACCATAATCTCTCGGAGTTTCTTCCAAACGAGTGCCAATGGTTTCAGAAACTTGTGTGAAAAGCAGCGGCGAACGATGTTCTTTGACTTTCAGGGGCAAAAAGTCCTGCTTAGGGGCCGAATTTGACGCTCCTCCGGGACTCTTGGCATAAGAGGGGAGAATTTTGACTAGTTGTGGGTCCGATACGGGCAATGAATGACAAAGTGATGACCGTTTTAGTGAACATTGGTCCTTTATATGGCGGTCCTTGAAAGAACTACATTTTCTCATGATGCGTTCTAGTGCGCCACCCTGAAATTTTGTATCCTGCATAGTGGCGATATTGTTTCCACATATGTATTGATCGATGCCAGGAATGCCCTCTTATTATTGGTTGTCGCCCACGTACGTTACGGCATGCCACACGGCGAAAACAAGGAGAATAAGGGTTATAGTCACCGTATTTTCTTGAATTTACAACCAAACAGGATTCCCCGGATCATGTAGCAAGTGCAGAATGCAACGTTTGTCCATACTAGGCGGACTAATGTTTACACTCAACATAATCTCTTAGATTTTCTTCCAAACGAGTGCTAATGGGTTCAGAAACTGTTATCAAAGCAACGGGGAACGATGTTCTTTGACTTTCAGGGGCAAAAAGTCCTGCTTATGGGCCAGTTTGACGCTCCTCCGGGACTCCTAGCACAAGCGGGGAGTATTTTCTAGATTGGCACCTTCGTCGCGAGCGTTTTGAGTATTTGTGGGTCCAAAACAGACTCCGAATGACAAAATTAAGAATGTTTTAGTGAACACCAGTCCTTTATATGGCAGTCCTTGAAAGAACTTCTCTTTCCTGTGACGCCGAAATTTTCTGTCCTCCATAGTGGAGATATTGTTTCCACATATGTATTGATCGATGCCAGGAATGCTCTCTTCTTATTGGCTGTCGCCCACGTACGTTACGACATGCCACACGACGAAAACAAGGAGAATAAGGCTTAAGGTCGCCGTATTTTCTTGAATTTACAACCAAACAAGATTCCCCGGACCATATAGCAAGTGTAGAATGCAACGTTTGTCCTTACTAGGTGGACTAATGTTTACACTCACCGTAATCTATTGGATTCTCTTCCAAACGAGTGCCAATTGGTTCAGAAACTTGTGTCAAAAGTAGCGGCGAACGATGTTCTTTGACTTTCAAGGGCAAAAAGTCCTTAGGGGGTGAAGTGGACACTCCTCTGAGACTCCTGGTGCAAGCGAGTAGTATTTTCTAGATTCCCATGCTCGTCGTGAGCATTTTGAGTACTTGTGGGTCCAAAACGGACTCCGAATGACAAAGTTATGACCGTTCTAGCGAACACCGGTCCTTTATATGGCAGTCCTTGATAGAACTTCATTTTCCCATGACGCGTTCTCGCGCGCCGCCCCAAAATTTTGTGTCCTTCATAGTGGAGATATTGTTTGCCCATATGTATTGATTGATGCCAGGAATGCCCTCTTATGATTGGCTGTCTCCCACGTATGTTACGGCATGCCACACGGTGAAAACAAGGAGAATAAGGGTTATAGTCGCCGTATTTTCTTGAATTTACAACCAAACTGGATTCCCCGGATCATATAGCATGTGCAGAATGCAACGTTTGTCCATACCAGGCGGATTAATGTTTACACCCAACATAATATCTTAGATTTTCTTCCAAACGAGTGCCAATGGGTTCAGAAAATTTTGTCAAAGTAGCGGGGAACGATGATCGTTGACTTTCAGGGGCAAAGTCCTGTTTAAGGGCCGAGTTTGATGCTCCTCCAGGACTCCTACTGCAAGCCGGTAGTATTTCCTAGATTCCCATGCTCGTTGCGAGCATTTTTAGTATTTATGGGTCCGAAACGGACTCCGAATGACAAAATTAAGAACGTTTTAGTGAACACCGGTCCTTTATATGGCAGTCCTTGAAAGAACATCTCTTTCCCCTGACGCGTTCGGGCGCGCCGCCCGGAAATATTTTGTCCTCTATAGTGCAGATATTGTTTCCACGTATGTATTTATCGATGCCAGGAGTGCCCTCTTGTTATTGGCTGTCGCCCACGTACGGTACGACATTCCACACGGCGAAAACAAGGAGAATAAGGCTTAAGGTCGCCGTGTTTTCTTGAATTTACAAATTAACAGGATTCCCGGATCATATAGCATGTGCAGAATGCAACGCTTGTCCTTACCAGGCGGACTAATGTTTACACTCACCATAATCTCTTGGATTCTCTACCAAACGAGTGCCAATGGCTTCAGAAACTTGTGTGAAAAGCAGTGGCGAACGATGTTCTTTGACGTACAGGGGCAAAAAGTCCTTAGGGGCCTAATTTTACGCTGCTTCAGGACTCCTGGCGCAAGCGAGTAGTATTTTCTAGATTCTCACGCTCCTCGCGAGCATTTTGAGTACTTGTGGGTCCGAAACAGAATCTGAATGACAAAGTTATGACCGTTTTAGCGAACACCGGTCCTTTATATGGCAGTCCTTGAAAGAACTTCTTTTTCCCATGACGCGTTCTGGCGCGCCGCCCCAAAATTTTGTGTCCTCCATACTGCAGATATTGTTTCACATATCTATTGATCGATGCCAGGAATGCCCTCTTGTTATTGGCTGTCGCCCACATATGTTACAGCATGCCACACGGCGAAAACAAGGAGAGTAAGGCTTAGGGTCGCCGTATATTCTTGAATTTACAACCAAACAGGATTCCCCCGATCATATATCATGTGCGGAATGCAACATTTGTCCTCACTAGGCGGACTAATGTTTACACTCACCATAATCTCTCGGATTCTCTTCCAAAGAAGTGCCAATGGGTTCAGAAACTTTTGTGAAAAGCAGCGGCGAACTATGTTCTTTGACTTTCAAGCGCAAAAAGTCCTTCTTAGGGGCCGAATTTGACGGTCCTTCGGGACTCCTCACAATATCGGGTAGTATTTTCTAGATTCCCATGCTCGTCGACAACATTTTTAGTACTTATCAGTCAGAAACTGACTCGGAATGACAAAGTTATGACCGTTTTTGTGAACACCGGTCCTTTATATGGCAGTCCTTGAAAGAACATCATTTTCCCGTGACGCGTTCTGGTGCGCCACCCCGAATTTTTGTGTTCTCCATAGTGGAGATATTGTATCCATATATGTATCGATCGATGATAGGAATGCCCACCTGTTATTGGCTATCACCCATGTACGTTACGGCATGCCACACAGCGAAAACAAGGAGAATAAGGCTATCGCCGTATTTTCTTCAATTTACAACCAAACAGGATTCCCCGGATCATATGCATGTGTAGAATGCAACGTTTGTCCTTACCAGGAAGACCAATGTTTACACTCACCATAATCTCTCAGCCAAACAATAGCCAATGGGTTCAGAAACTTGGGTGACAAGCAGCGGCGAACGATGTTCTTTGACTTTTGGGGGCAAAAAGTCCTGCATAGGGGCCGAATTTGATAGTCGTCAGGACTCCTGGTGCAAGCGGGTAGTATTTTTTAGATTCCCATGCTCGTGGCGAGCATTTTGAGTACTTCTAGGTCCAAATGGAATCCGAATGACAAAGTTATGACCGTTTTAGTGAACACCGGTCATTTATATGGCGGTCCTTGAAAGAACTTCATTTTCCCATGACACGTTCCGGCGCTCCGCCCCAAAATTTTGTATCCTCCGTAGTGGAAATATTGTTTCCACACATGTATTGATTGATGCCAGGAATGTCCTATTGTTATTGGTTGTTGCCCACGTACGTTACGGGATTCCACACAGCAAAAACAAGGAGAATAAGGCTTATAGTCGCCGTATTTTCTTGAATTTACAACCAAACATGATTCCTCGGATCAAATGGCATGTGCAGAATGCAACATTTGTCCTTACCAGGTGGACTAATAGGTACACTCACCATAATCTGTCGGATTTTCTTCCAAACGAGTACCAATGGGTTCAGAAACTTGTGCAAAAGCAGCGGCGAACGCCGTTCTTTGACTTTCAGGGGCAAAAATTCCTTCTTAGGAGCTGAATTTTACGGTTGTCCAGGTCTCCTAGCTTAAACGGTTAGTATTTTATAGGTTCCCATGCTCGTCGCGAGAATGTTGAATACTTGTGGGTCCGAAACGGACTCCTAATGACAAAGTTATGACCGTTTTAGTGAACATTGGTCCTTTATATGGCGGTCCACGAAAGAACTTCATTTTTCCATGACGCGTTCTGGCAAGTCGCCTCGAAATTTTGCGTCCTCCATAGTGGAGATATTGTTTCCACATATGCATTGATCGATGCCAGGAATACCCTTTTGTTATTGGTTGTCACCCACATACGTTACAACATGCCACACTGCGAAAACAAGGAGAATAAGGCTTGTAGTCACCGTATTTTCTTGAATTTACAACCAAACATGATGCCCCGGATCATATAGCATGGTCAGAATGCAATGTTTGTCCTTAGAAGGTGGACTAATGATTACACTCACCATAATATTGTCACATCCCTAGTCTGTTACGACCTAGGCTAGCTGTTGTTTTATTGCATCATGTTCAAATATCGTGAAACTTTGAAAATGGGGATGATTCAAACCCTAGCACCAAGTCAAATCAAACAGGTTCCACCTAAAAATATTTTCAATGAACCCAAAAATGCCTTCATTAATGTTTGATAATTTTGGCAAGGGTTTTTATCCAAACCAAAAATATTGAACATTTTTAGGGAATTATTTGGGCTTTGATTTAATTTACTAATGTATTTGATTTGGAGCAAATAAATTCTATAAATAGTTTATTGCTCCAACAATTCTGAGACTTTTTGTGGAGCTCTAGGATAAACCAATTTGCATCCACAAATATTTCTAGAAGCTGCAAAAATAATTTGGTCAGCAAACCAAATTCAAAACATAAGCAGAAATAGAAAACAAAAAAGGAAAAAACCCTTACGTGGTTCTTACCTGGGCCACACTGTAGCAGCCCACTCCACCGGGCTTGTGCCAGTCATATACCTCCTCTCGCCAGGAGGACGAGAGGCGCGTGCCCAGCGCCTGCAGCCACACGCCGTGGCCACCTCCTCTCTCCCTGCCTGCCTGTCCCCTTCCCGACGCCGCTGTGGACGCCACGACCCCCTGCACCTCTCCGTCTCTCTCCCTCGAGCGCCCTCCCTCCTCTGTCTCTCCTGTGCGCGTCCAGCCGAACGCGCCCATCGCCGCCGCTCGCCACCACCGCAGCCACTGCCTCCCCATCGCCTTGCCGATGCGTCCAGAGGACCGCCATCACCTTCTGCGTCGTCTTCACCAACCCATTCGACCGTGGGAGCCCTAGAGCGTCGTCCCCGAGCTCATCCTCAACCTCCGACCGCCGGCTACCTCACCGTTGATTCACGGAAACCAACGCGTCCCCGGCCCCGCCGTCTGCACCATCCTCCTCTCCGTTAGCCTCTCTCTGTTTCCCCCCTGTTCCCCTCCTCGCGCTCAACCTCTAGCTTATCTCCCCATTGCACCCGTAAGCTCCTTGCTGCCGGCGATGTCGCCAACGTGGCCAGGGCTCGTTCCAGTCGCATCTGGGTGCATAGACGAACTCCAGGAGTTCCTAGGAGCCTGTAGAACACCTCATCCGGCGTCCCCGTGGCTTGCAGCCTCGCCTGCCTCATCCCCCTGCTTCGGTCGCCGTGGATGAGCTCGCCGCCGGTGAACCAGGCCACCCCACGCCCAGCCGCGTGCTTCCCTGGATGCGGGCGAGCAAGGGCTCCTTTCTGATGCCCTCATCGCAGCAAGCGGCAGCCCCAAGCACAACTCCGGCGAGCCACCGCCGCTCTGGTCCGTCGCCATCGTCTAACCACCGGCGCAGCTGATGTGGTGCCACCATTAGCTGCTAATGACCCAACTAATCACCCCTGGGTCACTGACCAGTGGGCCCCATGCCATTATTAATTTTGGTTAAGATTAGTTCTAACCTTAATTAACCCCTGAGTCACTGATTGATGTGTCCCACGTGTTAGGTTTGACCCTGGCCGCCCAGTTGACCGCTGATGTCACAGAGACGTAATGCTGACGCAGTAAGTGTTTTCTGGAGTTTTAAATAAATCAGAAATGATTTAGTTATTTCAGAAAATGTTTGAAACTTCTAAAAATCATAGAAATTAAACCGTAACTCCAAATGAAATAATTTATATATGAAAAATTATCAAAAAAATTCAATCTATCCATCTGTGCCATTTTCATGAATGTTGGAACAACTTATAGTTGCTGAATTGGACAAATCAAATAAATGGCATTTGAATTTCACATATGGAGTTTGAATTTGAATCTTGGATTCAAACCAACTTCATTTAAGTTGTTGCTAGTTGCATTGGCTCAAACCACAGCATATTGCCATGTCATGATCATGCATCATATTGTTGCATTGCATTGATTGTGTTCTTTCTCTGTTTGCCGGTATCTGTCCCCTCTTAGTGGACGTAGTTCCGACGATGAGTTCGATGACACCAATGAAGAGCTATACTATCTTCAGAAGTGCCAGGCAAGCAAAACCCCCTTATTCATTCCGATACAATCCCACTCTCTCGCTCCTGCTCTCTTTTACTGCATTAGGACAACAACGATTCAACTATTACATGCTGCGGTAGTTGAACCCCTTTTCCTCTGCATGACCTGTTATTGCCACAGTAAATAGATGAAACCCTCTAGCATGAGTAGGAGTTGTTTGAGCCCTGATGTGCCTACTCATTCATGCTTGTTTGTCATGCCTGCTACTGCTTAGAGTTGAGTCAGGTCCGATTCATCGGGGATGAATTGGAATGGTGATGAACATGTCCTACTGTTTGTGAGCTAAGTGTGTGAACACGATTTGGTAAAGGAAGCGGTGAGAGGCCATGTAGGAGTACATGGTGAGTTGTCTCATTGAAACCGTCCTCAGGAACTGAGTTCTGTGTTTGTGATCCATGAAAAGTTACTACCACACATTGGGATCCTTAATTGACTCTCTCGACTTATTAATCTCCTTGATCTCTATCCAGGAGTTGCAACTAGTTTCTGGTGTTTGTAGGATATGTGTTGGAGGCCGTGCGTAGCGCTGGCACAAGGGGTGGGCTATGATGCGGTAGATACACCGTGGCACGGTGTACCGGGCGCCCGTTTGGTGTCTCGAGAACCCTGCACACATCATTTGGGGCTGTGAGCGAAACCCCGGCCGGATCTCCTCGCGGATGGAACCCGAATAGGCGATAAACCTGGACTAGAGACTTGTGTGGTTAGTCAGGTCGTGGCCGACTCACTCGCCAGGCTCCCGCTTGAAGGTTGTCAAGATACACGACGTGTATATGGTGGTAAGTGGCGAGAGCGTGTGTGAGGAAGTACACCCCTACAGGGTTATAAATGATCTATTCGAATAGCCGTGTCCGCGGTAAAGGACTTCTGGGTTGCCTGTACAGTTCATAGACCAGTGAAAGTGGATACTCTAAAATGCGCAAGATAAGCGTGAGTGCTATGGATGGCGTTCTCGTTGGTAGACGGGAGCGGAACCATAGTGGTGTATTGTTATGGTGAATATGTGGACTCGTGTGCGCCACCTCAAAAGAGTTACTTGCACTCGTAGTTCAGGATAGCCACCGAGTCAAAGCTGGCTTGCTGTAGTCAAACTCCACCACCCCCTTTGTTGATACCGATGCATATGTAGATAGTTCTGATGTAAGTCTTGCTGAGAACATTTGTACTCACGTTTGCCTATTTTATGTTTTGTAGAGAGACTTCAGTCTCGCTAGTAGTTCCACGTGGACTTCGATGTTTAGCTTGTTACCTTAGCTATGATCTTGTGCCCTCGGCAGGATTTTGTAGATAGTCAGGCTTCTCAACCTTTTTCATTTGTAGATGTCTGTACTCAGACATGTTAAGCTTCCGCATGTGCTTTGAATTGTATGCTCTGAATGTTGGGTCATGAGACCCATGTTTATAATATCTCGCTCCTCGGAGCCTAATGAATAAATACTTTGAGTAGTAGAGTTTTGTTGTGATGCCATGTTGTATTTACACATATCGAGCATATTGTGTGTATGATTGAAATGCTTGGTATGTGTGGGATCCGACAACCTAGTTGTTTATCCTTGGTAGCCTCTCTTATGGGGAAATGTAGTCTTGTGCTTCCATGAGCCATAGTAGTTCGCTACAGCCCGGTTCACTGGAGTCCTGCTAGCCCAGCACTACTGCTCCAGAACACTTGACTGGCCGGCATGTGATTCACTTCGTTCCTGTGTTTATCCCTTCGGGGAAATGTCACGCGGTTACATCTGGAGTCCTGTCTAACCTGCTACAGCCCGGTTCACCGGAGTCCTGTTAGCCCAGTGCTACAGCCCAGATTCGCACGGTGCTGACCGACATGCTCGATGTTGATTCATGTATGCCTATCCCCGTAAGTTAGTGCCAGTTTGGGTTCACGACTAGTCCTGTCAGCTCGGGTTCTCTGTCATATGTATGCTAACGACACTATCATATACGTGAGCCAAAAGGCGCAAACAGTCCCGGGCCATGGTAAGGCGACACCCGTGGGAATACCGTGCGTGAGACCGCAAAGTGATATGAGGTGTTAACGGCTAGATCGATGTGACTTGGAATCGGGGTCCTGACAAATATCTCGGATTTTCTTCCAAACGGGTGCCAATGGGTTTAGAGATTTGTTTGAAAAGCAGTGGCGAATGATGTTCTTTGACTTTCAGGGGCAAAAACTCCTGCTTAGGTGCCGAATTTGATGGTCCATCGGGACTCCTGGAGCAAGTGGGGAGTATTTTCAAGATTCCCATGCTCGTCACGAGCATTTTTAGTATTGTGGGTCCGAAATGGACTCCAAATGACAAAGTTATGATTGTTTTAGTGAACACCGGTCCTTTGTATGGCAGTCCTTGAAAGAACTTCATTTTCCCATGACACATTCTGGCGTGCCGCCCTGACATTTTGTGTCCCCCATAGTGGAGATATTCTTCCCACATATGTATTGATTGATGCCAGGAATGCTCTCTTGTTATTGGTTGTCGCCCACGTACGTTACGGCATGCCACATGGCGAAAACAAGAAGAATAAGGCTTATAGTCCCCTTATTTTCTTGAATTTACAACCAAACAGGATTCCTCGGATAATATAGCATGTGTAGAACGCAAAGTTTGTCCTTACCAGGCGGACTAATGTTTACACTCACCATAATCTCTTGGATTTTCTTCCAAACGAGTGCCAATGGGCTCAGAAACTTGTGTGAAAAGCAGCGGTGAGCGATGTTCGTTGACTTTCAGGGGCAAACAGTCCTGCTTAGGTGGCGAATTTGATGGTCCTCTGGATCTCCTGGCGCAAGCGGGGAGTATTTTCTAGATTCCCATGCTCGTCAGGAGCATTTTGAGTACTTGTGGGTGCGAAACAGACTCCGAATGGCAAAGTTATGACTATTTTAGTGAACGCCGGTCCTTTATATGACAGTCCTTGAAAGAACTTCAATTTCCCATGGCGCGTCCTGGCGCGCCACCCCGAAATTTTGTGTCCTGCATAGAGGATATATTGTTTCCACAATGTATTGATTCATGCCGGGAATTCCCTCATGTTATTAGCTGCCGGCCACGTACGTTACGGCATGCCACACGGCGAAAACAAGAAGAATAAGGCTAATAGTCGTCGTATTGTCTTGAATTTACAACCAAACAGGATTCCCCGGATCATATAGCATGTGCAGAATGCAACGTTTGTCCTTTCCAGGCGGACTAATGTTTACACTCACCATAATCTCTCGGATTTTCTTCGAAATGAGTGCCAATGGGCTTAGAAACTTGTGTGAAAAGCGGCGGTGAACGATGTTCGTTGAATTTCAGGGGGCAAAAAGTCCTGCTTAGGGGCCAAATTTTATGGTCCTTCGGATCTCCTGGCACAAGCGGGGAGTATTTTCTAGATTCCCACGCTCGTCGGGAGCATTTTAAGTACTCGTGGGTCTGACACGGACTCCGAATGACAAAGTTATGACCGTTTTAGTGAACACTAGTCCTTGATATGATAGTCCTTGAAAGAACTTCAATTTCCCGTGACGCGTTCTGGCGCGTCGCTCTGAAATTTTGTGTCCTCCATAGTGGAGATATTGTTTCCACAATATATTGATTGATGCCCGTAATTCCCTCTTGTTATTGGCTGTCACCCACGTATGTTATAGGATGCCACAAGGCGAAAACAAGGAGAATAAGGCTTATAGTCGCCGTATTTTCTTGAATTTACAACCAAACATGATTTCCCGGATCAAATAGCATGTGCAAAATGCAATGATTGTGCTTATCAGGCGGAATAATGTTTACACTCACCATAATCTCTAGGATTTTCTTCCAAACGAGTGTCAATTGGTTCAGAAACTCGTGTGAAAAGCAGTGGCGAACGATTTTCTTTGACTTTCAGGGGCAAAAAGTCATGATTAGGGGCCGAATTTGACAGTCGTCGGGACTCCAGACGCAAGCGGGTAGTATTTTCTAGATTCCCACGCTCATCGCATGCATTTTGAGTACTTGTGTGTCCGAAACGGACTCTGAATGACAAAGTTATGAACGTTTTAGTGAACATAGGTCATTTATATGGCGGTCCTTGAAAGAACTTCATTTCCCCATGACGCGTTCTGGCGCGCCGCCCCAGAATTTTTTATCCTCCATAGTGGAGACATTCTTTCCACATATGTATTGATCAATGCCAGGAATGCCCTCTTGTTAGTGGCTATTGCCCACGTATGTTACGACATGCCACACGGCAAAAACAAGGAGAATAAGACTTAAGGTCGTCGTATTTTCTTGAATTTACAACCAAACAGGATTCCCCCAATCATATATCATGTGCAGAATGCAACATTTGTCCTCACCAGGTGGACTAATGTTTACGCTCACCATAATCTCTCGGATTCTCTTCCAAACAAGTGCCAATGGGTTCAGAAAGTTGTGCGAAAAGCAGCGGGGAACGATGTTCTTTGACTTTCAGGGGCAAAAAGTCCTGCTTAGGGCCGAGTTTGACGCTCCTCCGGGACTCCTGGCGCAAGCGGGTAGTATTTTCTAGATTCCCACACTCGTCGCGAGCATTTTGAGTACTTGTGGGTACAAAACAAACTCTGAATGACAAAATTAAGAACGTTTTTGTGAACACCGGTCATTTATATGGCAGTCCTTGAGAGAACTTCACTTTCCCGTGACGCGTTCTGTCGCGCCGCCCCAAAATTTTGTGTCCTCCATAGTGGAGATATTATTTACACATATGTATTGATTGATGCCAGGAATGCCCTCTTGTTATTGGCTGTTGCACACATACGTTACGGCATGCCACACGGCGAAAACAAGGAGAATAAGGCTTAAGGTTGTTGTATTTTCATGAATTTACAGCCAAATAGGATTCCCCGGATCATATAGCATCTGCAGAATGCAACGTTTTTGATTACCAGGTGGACTAATGTTTACACTCACCATAATCTCTCAGATTTTCTTCCAAACGGGTGCCAATGGGTTCAGAGATTTGTGTGAAAAGCAGCGGTGAACGATGTTCTTTGACTTTTTGGGGCAAAAAGTCATGCTTAGGTGCCGAATATGATGGTCCTCTAGGACTCCTAGCGCAAGCGAGGAGTATTTTCTATATTCCCATGCTCGACACGAGCATTTTGAGTACTTGTGGGTCCGAAATGGACTCCTAATGATAAAGTTATGACCGTTTTAGTGAACACCGGTCTTTTGTATGGCAGTCCTTGAAAGAACTTCATTTCCTGTGACGTGTTCTGGCGCGCCGCCCCGAACTTTTGTGTCCCCCATAGTGGAGATATTTTTTCCACATATCTATTGATTGATGCCAGGAATGCCCTCTTGTTATTGGTTGTCTCCCACGTATGTTACGGCATGCCACACGACGAAAACAAGAAGAATAGGGCTTATAGTCCCCTTATTTTTCTAGAATTTACAACCAAACAGGATTCGCAGATCATATGGAATTTGTAGAATGCAACGTTTGTCCTTACCAGGTGGACTAATGTTTACACTCACCATAATCTCTAGGATTTTCTTCGAAACGAATGCCAATGGGCTTAGAAACTTGTGTGAAAAGCAGCGGCGAACAATGTTCGTTGAATTTCAAGGACGAAAATACCTACTTAGGGGACAAATTTGATGGTCCTTCGGATGTCCTTGTGCAAGCAGGGAGTATTTTCTAGATTCCCATGCTCATCGGGTGCATTTTGAGTACTCGTAGGTCCGAAACGGACTCCGAATGACAAAGTTATGACTGTTTTAGTGAACACTAGTCCTTGATATGATAGTCCTTGAAAGAACTTCAATTTCCCGTGACGCGTTCTGGCGCGTCGCTCTAAAATTTTGTGTCCTCCATAGAGGAGATATTGTTTCCACAACATATTGATTGATGCCAGGAATTCCCTCTTGTTATTGGCTGTCACCCACGTACGTTACGGGATGCCACAAGGCGAAAACAAGGAGAATAAGGCTTATAGTCGCCGTATTTTCTTGAATTTACAATCAAACATGATACCCCAGGTCAAATAGCATGTGTAAAATGCAATTTTTATCCTTACCAGGTGGACTAATATTTACACTCACCATAATCTCTCGGATTTTCTTCCAAATGAGTGCCAATGGGTTCAGAAACTTGTGTGAAAGCAGCCGCGAACGCTGTTCTTTGACTTTCAGGGGGAAAATTCCTGCTTAGGAGCCGAATTTGACGGTTGTCTGGGACTCTTGGCGCAAACGGGGATAATGTTATAGATTCCCATGCTCATCACGAGCATTTTGAGTGCTTGTGGGTCCGAAACGGACTCTGAATGACAAAGTTATGACCGTTTTAGTGAACACCGGTCCTTTATATGGAGGTCCTTGAAAGAACTTCATTTTCCCGTGACGCGTTCTGGCATGTCGCCCCGAAATTTTGCATCCTCCATAGTGGAGATATTGTTTCCACATATGCATTAATCGATGCCAGGAATACCCTTTTGTTATTGGCCATCGCCCACGTACATTACGGCAATGCCACACGGCGAAAACAAGGTGAATAACGCTTAGGGTCGCCGTATCTTCTTGAATTTACACCCAAACAGTATTCCCCGGACATATGTCATGTGCATAATGCAACGTTTGACCTTGCCAGGCGGACTAATGTTTACACTCAACATAATCTCTCAAATTTTGTTCCAAACGAGTGCCAATGGGCTCAGAAACTCGTGTGAAAAGCAGCGGCGAACGATGTTCTTTGACTTTCAGGGGCAAAAAGTCCTGCTTAGGTGCCGAATCTGACGCTCCTCTGGGACTCCTGGTTCAAGCGGGTAGTATTTTCTAGATTACCATGCTCGTCGTGAGCATTTTGAGTACTTGTGGGTCAAAACGGAATCCGAATGACAAAATTAAGAATGTTTTAGTGAACACCGGTCCTTTATATGGCAGTCCTTGAAAGAACTTCATTTTCCCGTGACGCATTCTAGCGCGCCGCCCCGAAATTTTGTGTCCTCCATAGTCGAGATATTGTTTCCAGATATGTATTGATCGATGCAAGGAATGCCCTCCTGTTATTGGTTGTCGCCCACGTACGTGACGGCATGCCACACGGTGAAAAGAAGGAAAATAAGGCTTAGGGTCGCCGTATATTCTTGAATTTACAACCAAACAAGATTCCATGGATCATAGATCATGTGCAGAATGCAACATTTGTCCTCACCAGGCGGACTAATGTTTACACTCACTGTAATCTCTCGGATTCTCTTCCGAACAAGTGCCAATGGGTTTAGAAACTTGTGTGAAAAGCAACGATGAACGATATTATTTGACTTTCAAGGGCAAAAAGTCCTTCTTAGGGGTCGAATTTGATGGTCCTGCGGGACTCCCGGTGCAATCAGGTAGTGTTTTCTAGATTCCCACACTCGTCGACAACACTTTTAGAACTTGTGGGTCCAAAACGGACTCCGAATGACAAAGTAATGACCGTTTTAGTGAACACCGGTCCTTTATATGGCAGTCCTTGAAAGAACTTTATTTTCCCGTAACGCGTTCCGACGCGCCTCCCCAAAATTTTGTGTCCTCCATAGTGGATATATTATTTTATCATATGTATTGATCGATGCCAGAAATGCCCTCCTGTTATTGGCTATCCCCCATGTACATTATGGCATGGCACATGGCGAAAACAAGGAGAATAAGGGTTATAGTCGTCGTATTTTCTTGAATTTACAACCGAACATGATTCCCCAGATCATATAGCATGATCAGATTGCAACCTTTGTCCTTACGAGGCGCACTAATGTTTACACTCACCATAATCTCTCGGATTTTCTTCCAAACGAGAGCTAATGGGTTTAGAAACTTGTGTGAAAAGCAGCGGCAAACGACGTTCTTTGACTTTCAAGGGCAAAAAGTCCTGCTTAGGTGCCGAATTTGATGGTCCTCCGGGACTCCTAGCGCCAGCGGGGAGTATTTTCTAGATTCCCATGCTCGTCACGACCATTTTGAGTACTTGTGGGTCCGAAATGGACTCCGAATGGCAATGTTATGATCGTTTTAGTGAACACCGGTCCTTTGTATGACAGTCCTTGAAAGAACTTCATTTCCCCGTGATATATTCATCCTTTTTCCAGTGATCCACTCCTGGATTACTTTGGTACCTCCCTGCTAAACTAATAGCAAGACACATCAGGTCTGGTACACAGCATTGCATACATGATAGAACCTATGGCTGAAGCATAGGGAACATCTTTCATTTTCTCTCTATCTTCTGAAGTGGTCGGGCATTGAGTCTGACTCAATTTCACACCTTGTAACACAGGCAAGAACCCTTTCTTTGCTTGATCCATTTTGAGCTTCTTCAAAACTTTATCAAGGTATGTGCTTTGTGAAAGTCCAATTAGGCGTCTTGATCTATCTCTATAGATCTTGATGCCCTATATATAAGCAGCTTCACCGAGGTCTTTCATTGCAAACCTCTTATTCAAGTATCCTTTTACGCCATCCAGAAATTCCATGTCATTTCCAATCAACAATATGTCATCCACATATAATATTAGAAATGCTACAGATCTCCCACTCACTTTCTTGTAAATACAGGCTTCTCCAAAAGTCTGTATAAAACTATATGCTTTGATCACACTATCAAAATGTTTATTCCAACTCCGAGATGCTTGCACCAATCCATAGATGGATCATTGGAGTTTGCACACTTTGTTAGCACCCTTTGGATCGATAAAACCTTCAGGTCGCATCATATACAACTCTTCTTCCAGGAATCCATTCAGGAATCTAGTCTTTACATCCATTTTCCAAATTTCATAATCATTAAATGTGGCGATTTCTAACATGATTCAGACGGACTTAAGCATCGCTACGGGTGACAAGGTCTCATCGTAGTCAACTCCTTGAACTTGTCGAAAACCTTTCACAACAAGTCGAACTTTGAAGATAGTAACATTACCGTTAGCGTCAATCTTCTTCTTGAAGATCCATTTATTCTCGATGGCTTGCCGATCATCGGGCAAGTTAACCAAAGTCCATACTTTGTTCTCATACATGGATCCCATCTCAGATTTCATGGCCTCAAGCCATTTTGTGGAATCTGGGCTCATCATTGCTTCCTTATAGTTCGTAGGTTCGTCATGGTCAAGTAACATGACTTCCAGAATAGGATTACCGTACCACTCTGGTGTGGATCTTACTCTGGTTAACCTACGAGGTTCGGTAGTAACTTGATCTGAAGTTACATGATCTTCATCATTAGCTTCCTCACTAATTGGTGTAGGAGTCACAGGAACAGATTTCTGTGATGAACTACTTTCCAATAAGGGAGCAGGTACAGTTACCTCATCAAGTTCTACTTTCCTCCCACTCACTTCTTTCGAGAGAAACTCCTTCTCTAGAAAGGACCCATCCTTTACAACGAATGTCTTGCCTTCGGATCTGTGATAGAAGGTGTACCCAACAGTCTCCTTTGGGTATCCTATGAAGAGACATTTCTCTGATTTAGGTTCGAGCTTATCTGGTTGACATTTTTTCACATAAGCATCACAGCCCCAAACTTTAAGAAACGAAAACTTTGGTTTCTTGCCAACCACAGTTAATAAGGTGTCGTCTCAGCGGATTTAGATGGTGCCCTATATAACATGAATGCAGTCGTCTCTAAAGCATAACCCCAAAATCATAGCGGTAAATCAGTAAGAGACATCATAGATCACACCATATCTAGTAAAGTATGATTACGACCTTCGGACACACCATTACGCTATGGTGTTTCGGGTGGAGTGAGTTACGAAACTATTCCGCATTGTTTCAAATGAAGACCAAACTCATAACTCAAATATTCTCCTCCACGATCAGATCGTAGAAACTTTACTTTCTTGTTACGATGATTTTCCACTTCACTCTGAAATTCTTTGAACTTTTCAAATGTTTCAGACTTATGTTTCATCAAGTAGATACACCCATATCTTCTCAGATCATCTGTGAAGGTGAGAAAATAACGATACCCGTGCGAGCCTCAACATTCATCGGACCACATACATCAGTATGTATGATTTCCAACAAATCTGTTGCTCGCTCCATAGTTCCGGACAATGGCATTTTAGTCATCTTGCCCATGAGGCATGGTTCACAAGTAACAAGTGATTCATAATCAAGTGATTTCAAAAGTCCATCAGGATGGTGTTTCTTCATGCGCTTTAAACCAATATGACCTAAACGGTACTGCCACAAATAAGTTGCACTATCATTATCAACTCTGCATCTTTTGGCTTCAATATTATGAATATGTGTATCACTACTATCGAGATTCATTAAAAATAGACCACTCTTCAAGGGTGTATGAGCATAAAAGATATTACTCATATAAATAGAACAACCATTATTCTCTGATTTAAATGAATAACCGTCTTGCATCAAACCAGATCCAGATAAAATGTTCATGCTTAACGCTGGCACCAAATAACAATTATTCAGGTCTAAAATTAATCCCGAAGGTAGATGTAGAGGTAGCATGCCGACCGCGATCACATCGACTTTGGAACCATTTCCCACGCGCATCGTCACCTCGTCCTTAGCCAATCTTCACTTAATCTATAGCCCCTGTTTCGAGTTGCAAATATTAGCAATAGAACCAGTATCAAATACCCAGGTGCGACTGCGAGCATTTGTAAGGTACACATCAATAACATGTATATCACATATACCTTTGTTCACCTTGCCATCCTTATTATCCACCAAATACTTGGGGCCGTTCCGCTTCTAGTGAGTAGTCCCTTTGCAGTAGAAGCACTCAGTTTTAGGCTTAGGTCTAGACTTGGGATTCTTCACTTGTGCAGCAACTGTCTTGCTGTTCTTCTTGAAGTTCCCCTTCTTCCCTTTGCCATTTTTCTTGAAACTGGTGGTCTTATTGACCATCAACACTTGATGCTCCTTCTTGAATTCCACCTCTGCAGCCTTTAGCATTGCGAAGAGCTCGGGAATCGTCTTATCCATCCCTTGCATATTATAGTTCATCACAAAGCTCTCGTAGCTTGGTGGCAGTGATTGAAGAACTCTGTCAATGACACTATCATCAGGAAGATTAACTCCCAGTTGAGTCAAGTGGTTGTGGTACCCAGACATTCTGAGTATATGTTCACTGACAGAACTATTCTCCTCCATCTTGCAGTTGTAGAAATTATTGGAGACTTCATATCTCTCAATCCGGGCATTTGCTTGAAATATTAACTTCAACTCCTGGAACATCTCATATGCTCCATGACATTCAAAACGTCGTTGAAGTCCCGGTTATAAGCCGTAAAGCATGGCACACTGAACTATCGAGTAGTCATCAGCTTTGCTCTGCCAGACGTTCATAACATCTGGCGTTGCTCCTGCATCGCGTTTGGCACCTAGAGGTGCTTCCAGGACAAAATTCTTCTATGCGGCAATGAGGATAATCCTCAAGTTATGGACCCAGTCCGTGTAATTGCTACCATCATCTCTCAACTTTGCTTTCTCAAGGAACACATTAAAATTCAACGGAACAACAGCACGGGCCATCTATCTACAACAACATAGACATGCAAAATACTATCAGGTACTAAGTTCATGATAAATTAAAGTTCAATTAATCATATTACTTAAGAACTCCGACTTAGATAGACATCCCTCTAATCATCTAAGTGATCATGTGATCCATATCAACTAAACAATGTCCGATTATCACATGAGATGGAGTAGTTTTCAATGGTGAACATCACTATGTTGATCATATCTACTATATGATTCACGCTCGACCTTTAGGTCTCAGTGTTTCGAGGCCATATCTGCATATGCTAGGCTCGTCAATTTTAACCAGAGTATTCTGCGTGTGCAAAACTGGCTTGCACCCGTTGTATGTGAACGTAGATCTTATCACACCCGATCATCACGTGGTGTCTCGGCACGATGAACTTTCGCAATGGTGCATACTCAGGGAGAACACTTATACCTTGAAATTTAGTGAGAGATCATCTTATAATGCTACTGTCGATCTAACCAAAATAAGATGCATAAAAGATAAACATCACATGCAATCAATCTAAGTGATATGATATGGCCATCATCATCTTGTGCCTGTGATCTCCATCTCCAAAGCACCATTATGATCACAATCGTCACCGGCTTGACACCTTGATATCCATTGAAGCATCATTGTCGTCACGCCAACTATTGCGTCCACGACTATCTCTGCCGCTTAGTGATAAAGTAAAGCAATTACATGGCGATTGCATTTCATACAATAAAGCGGCAACCATATGGCTCCTGCCAGTTGCCGCTAACTGTGTTACAGAACATGATCATCTCATACAATAAAATTTAGCATTAGGTCTTGACCATATCACATCACAACATGCCCTGCAAAAACAAGTTAGACGTCCTCTACTTTGTTGTTGCAAGTTTTACGTGGCTGCTACAGGCTGAGCAAGAATCGTTCTTCCCTATGCATCAAACACCACAACACGGTATATTGATTGCTTTTTGATCTTCAGAAAGATCCCTGTTCATTGAATCCGATTCAACTAAAGCTGGAGAAACAGACACCCACTAGCCACCTGTGTGCGAAGCACGTCGGTAGAACCAGTCTCGCGTAATGTCAGTCTGGGCCGCTTCATCCAACAATGCCGCTATATCAAGAATCAACTAGTGGCAGCAAGCAATATGTATATACCCACGCGCACAACTCCTTTGTGTTCTACTCGTACATATAACATCTACGCATAAACCTGGCTCTGATACCACTGTTGTGGCACACAGTAATTTCAAAAAATTTCCTACGCACACACAAGATCATGGTGATGCATAGCAACAAGAGGGGAGAGTGTTGTCCATGTACCCTCATAGACCGTAAGCGGAAGCGTTATGAGAACGCGGTTGATGTAGTCGTACATCTTCACGATCCGACCGATCGAAGTACCAAACGTACGGCACCTCCGAGTTCAGCACACGTTCATCTCGGTGACGTCCCACGAACTCCGATCCACCAGAGCTTCGAGGGAGAGTTTCGTCAGCACGACGGCGTGATGACGGTGATGATGATGCTACCGATGCAGGGTTTCGCCTAAGCACCGCTATGATATGACCGAGGTGGATTATGGTGGAGGGGAGCACCGCACACGACTAAAAGATCAACTGATCAACTTGTGTCTTGGGGTGCCCCTACCCTTGTATATAAAGGAGAAAGGGGGAGGGCGGCCGGCCCTAGCAGGGCGTGCCAAGAGGAGGAGTCTTCCTCCTAGTGGGAGTAGGACTCCCCTTTCCTAATCCCACTAGGAGGGGGAAGGAAGGAGTGGGAGAGGGGAAAGGCAAGGGGGGCGCCGCCCCCCTTCCTTGTCCTATTCAGACTCAAGGGGAGGGAGCGCGTGGCCTTCCCTTGCCGGCCCCTCTCTCTTTCTCACTCCACTAGGGCCCAACAAGGCCCATTAACCCCTGGGGGGGGTCCGGTAACCCCCCCAGCCCTCCGGTAAAATCCGATTTCACTCGGAACTATTCCGATGTGCAAATATAGGCTTCCAATATATCAATCTTTATGTCTCGACCATTTCGAGACTCCTCATCATGTCCGTGATCATATACGGGACTCTGAACTACCTTTGGTACATCAAAACACATAAACTCATATTACTGATCGTCACCGAACTTCAAGCATGCGGACCCTACGGGTTCGAGAACTATGTAGACATGACCGAGACTCGTCTCTAGTCAATAACCAATAGAGGAACATGGATGGTCATATTGGTTCCTACATATTCTACGAAGATCTTTATCGGTCAAACCACATAACAACATACGTTGTTCCCTTTGTCATCGGTATGTTACTTGCTCGAGATTCGATCATCGGTATCTCAATACCAGTTCAATCTCGTTATCGGCAAGTCTCTTTACTCGTTCCATAATGCTACCTCCCGTAACTAACTCATTACCTATATTGCTTGCAAGGCTTATTGTGATGTGCATTACCGAGAGGGCCCAGAGATACCTCTCCGACAATCGGAGTGACAAATCCTAATCTCGATCTATGCCAACTCAACAAGTACCATTGGAGACCCCTGTAGAGCACCTTTATAATCACCTAGTTATGTTGTGACGTTCGGTAGCACACAAAGTGTTCCTCCAGTACTTGGGAGTTGCATAATCTCATAGTCATTGGAGCATGTATATGTCATGAAGAAAGCAATAGCAACAAACTAAATGATCATCGTGCTAAGCTAACGGATGGGTCAAGTCAATCACATCATTCTCTAATGATGTGATCCCGTTAATCAAATGACAACTCATGTCTATGGTTAGGAAACATAACCATCATTGATTCAACGAGCTAGTCAAGTAGAGAAAAACTAGTGACACTCTGTTTGTCTATGTATTCACACATGTACTAAGTTTCTGGTTAATACAATTCTAGCATGAATAATAAACATTTATCATGACATAACGAAATATAAATAACAACTTTATTATTGCCTCTAGGGCATATTTCCTTCAATAGAGCATGTGCAGAATGCAACGTTTGTCCTTACTAGGCGGACTAATGTTTACACTCACCATAATCTCTCGGATTTTCGTCCAAAGGAGTGCCAATGGGTTTAGAAACTTGTCTCGAAAGCAGCGGCAAATTATGTTCTTTGATTTCCAGGGGCAATAATTCCTACTTAGGTGCCAAACTTGAGGGTCCTTTGGGCCACTTGGAGCTAGAAAGGTGTACATTCTAAATTGCCACGCTCGTTGCGAGTATTTTGAGTAGTTGTGGTTCCAAAACGAACACCGAACGACAAAGTTATGACCATTTTAGTGAACACCAGTCCTTTATATGGCAGTCCTTGAAAGAACTTCATTTTCCCGTGACGCATTCTGGCGCGCCACCCCGAAATTTTGTGTCCTCCTTACTGGAGATATTGTTTCCACATATATGTTGACCGATGCCAGGAATGCCCTCTTGTTGTTGGCGGTCAGACACGCACATTACGGCATGACACACGGGAAAAACAAGGAGAATAAGGCCTATAGTCGTCGTATTTTTTTGAATTTACAACCAAATGGGATTCCCCGAATCCTAGAGCATGTGCAGAAGGCAGCATTTGTCCTTACCAAGCAGACTAATGTGTACACTCACCGTAATCTCTCGGATTTCCATCCAAAGGACTCCCAATGGGTTCAGAAACTTGTCTGAAAAGTAGGCGAATGATGTTCTTTGACTTCCAGGGGCAATAATTCCTCCTTAGGGGCTGAATTCGATGGTTCTCCAGCATCCTAGCGCAAGCCGGGAGTATTTTCTAAGATTACCATGCTCTATGCGAGCATTTTGAGTACTTGTGGATCCAAAACGGAGTATGAATGAGAAAGTTATGACTGTCTTAGTGAACACCGGTCCTTTATATGGCAGTCCTTGAAAGAACTTCATTTTCCCATGACGCGTTCTACGTGCCGCCATGAGATTTTGTGTCCTCCATAGTGGAGATATTGTTTCCACGTATATGTTGACTAATGCAAGGAATGCCCTCTTGTTATTGGCTATCAGACGCATGTTACGACTTGCACGGCGAAAAATGGAGAATAAGGCTTATTGTTGCCGTATTTTTCTAATTTATAACCAAATGGAATTCCCCAGATCATAGAGCATGTGCAGAATGTAACTTTTGTCCATACCAGGCGGGCTAATGTTTACACTCACCATAATCTCTCGTATTTCTTCCAAAGAAGTGCCAATGGGTTTAGAAACTTGTCTGAAAAGCATCGCCGAATTATGTTCTTTGGTTTTCAAGGGCAATAATTCCTTCTTTGGGGCATGAATTTGAGGGTCCTTAGGGCCTCCTGTCGCAAGCTGGGAGTATTTTCTAGATTACCACGCTCGTCGCGAGAATTTTGAGTACTTGTGGGTCCGAAACGTACTATGAATGACAAAGTTATGACTGTTTTAGTGAACACCGGTCCTTTATATGGCAGTCCTTGAAAGAACTTCATTATCCGATGACACGTTCTGGCGCGCCGCCCCGAAAATTTTGTGTCCTCCATAGTGGAGATATTGTTTCCACATATATGTTGACCGATGCAAGGAATCACTAATACAGGATGGTCCAAACGTGACACTACGATCAAAGACCCTTCGACGAAACTGTGTGCGATGCCATAATCACAAACGGTGGTGTAAAAACCCCCACAAAAAAGGTGCAAAACGTTTGCGATAACAGATGCATCAAAAACAGTTCTTAATTTTGTTGCGTGTGCAATGTAGGGCATACGGTTCAGCTCAATTAAGTATTTGGGATGAGGAGGCACAAAAGAAACGGGCAGCTCGATGAAGACGTGTGCGATATACAACATACCGTTCACTGGGATGAACTTTGTGTGATTAGGCAACACAATGGAAACGGTTCAACTCGACAAGATGTGTGTGATATGCGGCAAACAGGTCCGTAATCTGAAATGTGTGCGAAGACCAATAATAACACACACGATTGCTGCTAATAAGCCGTGTGAATTGCTCTATGTACAGTGGAATAACATGTATATATATAACTGAAATAAACATCCAATTACATAAGTGACTATACAGATCATTCGTACACACCTCAATAAACATTTGCATGCATTCTAAAGTAGGAGAAATGATTGTCTAGTCATCTACTTCTTGTGATGCTCCCGCCACTGCTATGTGGCTCAATCCCTCATCTGGGTCAGAAAGAAGACAGTTCCTCATGTCAACGATCCGCTTGTACATCTCATAGCTTGTGTACTTGACATGTTTTTCGTCCAGTCTCTTATGCCACACACTGTGCCAGGCTTTCCTATCCTTATTGCTCTCTTATTTCATCTTCACGTAGTAGGGGCCGATGATGGCCGAGGCAAGGTCAACCAGGGAGTTTAGTTTGCTTTTGTCGCTGCCCCAGACGTTGTAGTTTCTTTGGATGTTGACAAGATTCAGGCATTTCATGTCCGCAACCTTGAGCGCTTTTAGATCATGGGTGGTGTCCACCGTCGCGAAACTATAGTCGGAGCTGTTTATAAACATGGAGAAACGCTCGCAAGGCCTTGTGGCAAGGTGGAAGTGGTAGACGAGGACGTCATGTCACACGCACAACTGGGCGACGACAACCTTTTGATCGTGCCCGACACGACCGATGGTGTACTCGAGGTCGAAGTCGACCACTCAGTACTTGTCCTCGGCAAGGAACTGCTCCATAGTTTGGATGGAGCTCCCCACCGAGACCGGATCATTCATGTACACCATCGAGAGGGCCTTCCCCCTCACTTGGGTGTCCACTACGTGATGCGTGGTGAACTGCCCGCTATTTTCGTCGTCGGCCGCTGGGAGCGCCATTGGAGCCACGGGGAGCGCCATTAGAACCGTTGGATGTCCTCTCTGTATGTGTCCTTGTGGGTGTGCTTATTGTGTCATGTGAGACGAGAGATGAAGGTAAATGGCCGCAGAAATAAAAGCGGCCTAGGCGGTGTGGATTCTCGGCGCGTCCGGATGGCAGATTTTGCAGCGGGTAACTGCATCGTCGCGTCGCGCCCGGCGTGACCGCTTGCACATGAACGTGCGTGATCATGCGCTGGCCCATACACTGGTAGCACACGTGGAGGGATGAGGGCAGAGCACCCGGAAGGACGCGATAGCAGAGCGTGCGTGGCGGGACGCGAGCAGAGCGCGCCGCGGCCGCCTGAACCGCAAGAAACCACACACATAGAGTAGTTGAACACGCAGGAAATGGTCACCTACAAGCCGGCCGACAGTTGCGTCGCTGCTTAGAGAGCGGCCATGTGGTACCACCTCCGTCTAGTCTATAGTCTCCTTTATATTCCGTGCCATACTTTGCCCACAAATTTAACCAACAAAATGTTAATGCATGTTTTAAAAATTATATAATTGGAAACTATGTTCAAATACAAATCCAACTACATAATCTTTGGCGAAATGCATTCATATTTTATTAGTTAAATCATACTTATAAACCAGGATGGTGGTATAGTAGGTAATTAAATCGCAAACATCTTTTTATTAACCGTATGTGTATGTGGCCTTTCGTCCTCCTCTCGCATGTCTTGTCACCCCGCTGCCGCAGACGGCTTACAGCGCAAGCTTGCACAGCGCGCGGGGGCGTTCTTTTTGCCAAACGGTGGCGCCAATGAATCATCGGTGAGCCCGTTCCCGCGCAATCTCGCAGGTTCCCGCGCAAGCTTCCTGCCCGACTGGGTGAAATCCCCCCAAATCCCAATGCTTACCGGCCTGCTATAAAAAGCCTCACGGCCGGCGAGTCCCGCATCGCATTTTCCCCTCCATCCCTATAGCTTATCTCGTCTGCTTCTCCCACATTCGCCAATGGCACCGGTCCGTCGTTGTCGCTCAGCCACCCCGCCATCATTAGAGGACAACTCCGGCTGGGGGGCTACACCGCGGCAGTGGTGCATTCCCCGGTGTAGTGTAGTGCGCGTGGCATCCCTGTTGGGTATGCGCGGAACACCCACCACACACTCCGCCGCCAGTGCCCGTCAGAAGCTGTTGCCAGCCGCCGTTGCCGCCACACCACCGTCGAAAGCCAGGGCCATCGCCCGCTCCGCCGCCGTGGCCCGAAGGCAGGAGATGGCCGTTGTGGCCGCCACCCCACTGCCGGCCACTATGGCCATCACCCACTCCGCTACCGCGGCCCGAAGGCGGGAGGTGGTGGCCGTGGTCACCACCCCGTCGTCGGCCGCCGTGGTCGCCAGCCCACCGTCGACCACCGGGGTCATCACACGCTCCGCCACCGCCGCCCGAAGGCGGGAGGCAGAGGTGGATGACCGCACGTGCGACAGCGACCTTGCACGCTACACCGAGTTCCTGCGGGATGAGGAGGAGGACCTCGTTGAGCATGCAAAGAGCCTTACCGCTGTAGTGGCCGCGGAACACGCTGCCTCAGAGGCGAGGAATCAGGAGATCTATGAGGAGAATCACCGCTTCGAGAGGGGTCATCTAAAGCGGCGGATGGCGTTCGAGTTGAGCGTCGCTGAAGCTGCATTAGCGGGAGGCACCGCTTTGCGGTTTCCCAGCTCGTCGGTAGGCTCCTCCTCCTCCGCCTCTTACTGAGCGCGCTCGGCAGAGTAGAGGCAACCGGAAGTAGTACAAAGCCCCTCCGCAATAGTAGTAGTAGTATTTAGGGGCTATTTTATTCAGTTCATCCGACTATAGATGTTGTGGAACTATACAACATACTTAAAATTAGCTAGTATATATAGTTGAACTAGCTATTTCAGTACGTGGTTGGCAACAGTTGGGGAAAAGTTTGGTCGGTTCAGCTGTCGAGTTGAACTGTTTGTATAAATTAAGAAACAACTGCTTAATCTATGAATGAAATCTATGTCGGTCCTCCGAGACTCTTGGTGCTAGCGGGTAGTATTTTCTAGATTCCCACGCTCGTCTAGAGAATTTTGAGTACTTGTGGGTCCGAAACAGACTCCTAATGACAAAGTTATGACGGTTTTAGTGAACACCGGTCCTTTATACGGCAGTCCTTGAAAGAACTTCATTTTCCCATGACGCGTTCCGGCGCGTCGCCCCGAAATTTTGTGTCCTCCATGGTGGAGATATTGTTTCCACATATGTATTGATCGATGCTAGGAATGCCCTCTTGTTTTTGGTTGTCGCCCACGTACATTACGGCATGCCACACGGCGAAAACAAGGAGAATAAGTCCTATAGACGCCGTATTTTCTTGAATTTACAACCAAACATGATTCCCCGGGTCATATAGCATGTACAGAATGCAATGTTTGTCCTTGCCAGATGGACTAATCTTTACGCTCACCATAATCTCTCAGATTTTCTTCTAAATGGGTGCAGAATACAACATTTGTCCTTACCAGGCGGACTAGTGTTTGCCTCAACATAATCTTTCAGATTTTCTTCTAAAGGGGTGCCAATGGGTTTAGAAACTTGTGTGAAAAGCAACGGCGAACGATGTTCTTTGATTTTCAGGGGCAAAATGTCCTTCTTAGGGGCCGAATTTGACGGTCCTCCGGGACTCCTGGCGTAAGCGGGGAGCATTTTGAGTACATTTGGGTCCGAAACGAACTCCGAATGATAGAGTTATGACCGTTTTAGTGAACAGTGGTCCTTTATATGGCGGTCCTCAAAAGAACTGCATTTTCCTGTGATGCGTTCCGGCGCGCCGCCCCGAATTTTTGTATCCTCCATAGTGGAGATATTGTTTCCACATATGTATTGAGTGATGCCAGGAATTCCCTCTTGTTATTGGATGTCGCCCACATACGTTACAACATGCCACATGGCGAAAACAGGGAGAATAAGCCTTATAGTCTCTGTATTTACTTGAATTTACAACCAAACAGGATTCGCCGAATCATATAGCATGTGTAGAATGCAATGTTTGTCCTTACCATGTGGACTAATGTTTACACACAACATAATTTCTCAGATTTTCTTCCAAACTAGTGCCAATGGGTTCAAAAACTTGTGTGAAAAGCAGTGACGAACAATGTTCTTTGACTTTCAGGGGTAAAAAGTCCTGCTTAGGGGCCGAATTTGATGCTCCTCCGGGACTCCTAGCACAAGCGGGTAGTAACGCTTGTTGGAAGCATTTTGAGTACTTTTGGGTCCGGAACAGACTCTGAATGACAAAATCAAGACCGTTTTAGTGAACACGGGTCCGTTATATGGCAGTCCTTGAAAGAACTTCATTTTCTTGTGACGCGTTCTGGCGTGTCGCCCCGAAATTTTGTGTCCTCCATAGTGGAGATATTGTATCCTCATATGTATTGATCGATGACAGGAATGCCCTCTTGTTATTGACTATTGCCCACGTACGTTACGACATGCCACACGACGAAAAGAAGGAGAATAAGGCGTATAGTCGCTGTATTTTGTTGAATTTACAACCGAACAGGATTGCCCGGATCATATAGCATGTGCAGAATACAACGTTTCTCCTTACCAGGCAGACTAACGTTTACACTCACCATAATCTCTCGGATTTTCTTCCAAACGAGTGCCAATGGGTTTAGAAACTTGTGGGAAAAGCAGCAGCGAACAATGTTCTTTGGCTTTCAGGGGCAAAAATTCCTGCTTAGGGGCCGAATTTGACAGTCCTCCAGGACTCCTGGCATAAGCGGGGAGCATTTTGAGTACTTTTCGGTCCGAAACGGACTCCTGTTGACAGAGTTATGACCGTTTTAGTGAACAATGGTCCTTTATATGGCGGTCCATGAAAGAACTTCATTTTCCCATAGTGGAGATATTTTTTCCACATATGTATTGATCGATGCCAGGAATGCCCGCTTGTTATTGAATGTCTCCCACATACGTTACGACATGCCACATGGCGAAAACAAGGAGAACAAGGCATATAGTCGCCGATTTTCTTGAATTTACAACTAAACAGGATTCCCCGTATCATATAGCATGTGCAGAATGCAACATTTGTCCTTACCAGGCGGACTAGTGTTTACCTCAACATAATCTCTCAGATTTTCTTCCAAACGAGTGCCAATGGGTTTAGAAACTTGTGTGAAAAGTAGCGGTGAATGATGTTCTTTGATTTCCAGGGGCAAAAAGTCCTGCTTAGGAGCCGAATTTGATGCTCCTCCGGGATTCCTGGCACAAGCAGGTAGTACTTTGTAGATTCCCATGCTTGTCACGAGCATTTTGAGTACTTGTGGGTCTGAAACAGACTCCAAATTACAAAGTTAAGACCGTTTTAGTGAACACCGGTCCTTTATATGGCAGTCCTTGAAGGAACTTCATTTTCCCGTGACGCGTTCTGGCGCGCCGCCCCAAAATTTTGTGTCCTCCATAGTGGAGATATTGTTTCCACATATGTATTGATCGATGCCAGGAATGCCCTCTTGTTATTAGTTGTCGCCCATGTACGTTACGGCAAGCCACACAGTGAAAACAAGGAGAATAAGACTTAAGGTCGCCGTATTTTTTTGAATTTACAACCAAACAGGATTCCTCGGATAATATAGCATGTGCAGAATGCAACATTTGTCCTTACCAAGCGGACTTGTTTACACTGAACATAATTTCTCAGATTTTTCTTCCAAACGAGTGCCAATGGGTTCAGAAACTTGTGTGAAAAGCAACGGCAAACGATGTTCTTTGATTTTCAGGGGAAAAATGTCCTTCTTAGGGGCCGAATTTGACGGTCCTCTGGGACTCCTGGCGTAAGCGGGGAGCATTTTGAATACATTTGGGTCAGAAACGGACTCCGAATGATAGAGTTATGACCGTTTTAGTGAACACTGGTCCTTTATATGGCGGTCCTCAAAAGAACTGCATTTTCCTGTGATGCGTTCCGGCGCGCCGCCCCGAATTTTTGTATCCTCCATAGTGGAGATATTGTTTCCACATATGTATTGAGTGATGCCAGGAATTCCCTCTTGTTATTAGATGTCGCCCACATACGTTACAACATGCCACATGGCGAAAACAGGGAGAATAAGCCTTATAGTCTCTGTATTTACTTGAATTTACAACCAAACAGGATTCGCCGAATCATATAGCATGTGTAGAATGCAATGTTTGTCCTTACCATGTGGACTAATGTTTACACACAACATAATTTCTCAGATTTTCTTCCAAACTAGTGCCAATGTGTTCAAAAACTTGTGTGAAAAGCAGTGACGAACAATGTTCTTTGACTTTCAAGGGTAAAAAGTCCTGCTTAGGGGCCGAATTTGATGCTCCTCCGGGACTCCTAGCACAAGCGAGTAGTATTTTCTAGATTCCCACGCTCGTCGGAAGCATTTTGAGTACTTTTGGGTCCAGAACAGATTCTGAATGACAAAATCAAGACCGTTTTAGTGAACACGGGTCCGTTATATGACATTCCTTGAAAGAACTTCATTTTCTCGTGACGCGTTCTGGCGTGTTGCCCCAAAATTTTGTGTCCTCCATAGTGGAGATATTGTATCCACATATGTATTGATCGATGACAGGAATGCCCTCTTGTTATTGACTATCGCCCACGTACGTTACGACATGCCACACGACGAAAAGAAGGAGAATAAGCCGTATAGTCGTTGTATTTTCTTGAATTTAAAATCGAACAGGATTGCCCGGATCATATAGCATGTGCAGAATGCAACATTTCTCCTTACCAGGCAGACTAACGTTTACACTGACCATAATCTCTCAGATTTTCTTCCAAACGAGTGCCAATGGGTTTAGAAACTTGTGTGAAAGGCAGCAGCGAACAATGTTCTTTGGCTTTCAGGGGCAAAAAGTGCTGGTTAGTGGCTGAATTTGACAGTCCTCCAGGACTCCTGGCATAAGCGGGGAGCATTTTGAGTACTTTTCGGTCCGAAACGGACTCCGATTGACAGAGTTATGACCGTTTTAGTGAACACCGATCCTTTATATGGTGGTCCTTGAAAGAACTTAATTTTCCCGTAGTGGAGATATTTTTTCCACATATGTATTGATCGATGGCAGGAACGCCCGCTTGTTATTGGCTGTCACCCACATACGTTACAGCATGCCACATGGCGAAAACAAGGAGAACAAGGCATATAGTCGCCCATTTTCTTGAATTTACAACTAAACAGGATTCCCCATATCATATAGCATGTGCAGAATGCAACATTTGTCCTTACCAGGCGGACTAATGTTTACCTTAACATAATCTCTCAGATTTTCTTCCAAACGAGTGCCAATGGGTTTAGAAACTTGTGTGAAAAGTAGCGGCGAATGATGTTCTTTGATTTTCAGGTGCAAAAAGTCCTGCTTAGGAGCCGAATTTGATGCTCCTTCGGGATTCCTGGCACAAGCGGGTAGTACTTTGTAGATTCTCATGCTCGTCGCGAGCATTTTGAGTACTTGTGGGTCTGAAATGGACTCAAATGACAAAGTTAAGACCGTTTTAGTGAACACCGGTCCTTTATATGGCAGTCCTTGAAGGAACTTCATTTTCCCGTGACGCGTTCTGGTGCGCCGCCCCAAAATTTTGTGTCCTCCATAGTGGAGATATTGTTTCCACATATGTATTGATCGATGCCAGGAATGCCCTCTTGTTATTGGCTGTCGCCCATGTACGTTACGGAAAGCCACACAGTGAAAACAAGGAGAATAAGACTTAAGGTCACCGTATTTTTTTGAATTTACAACCAAACAAGATTCCTCGGATAATATAGCATGTGCAGAATGCAACATTTGTCCTTACCAAGCGGACTAGTTTACACTGAACATAATTTCTCAGATTTTTCTTCCAAACGAGTGCCAATGGGTTCAGAAACTTGTGTGAAAACTAGTGGCGGAGGATGTTCTTTGACTTTCAGGGCCAAAAAGTCCATCTTAGGGGCCGAATTTGACGGTGCTCCGGGATTCCTGGCGCAAGTGGGTAGTATTTTCTAGATTCCCACGCTCGTCGAGAGCATTTTGAGTACTTGTGGGTCCAAAATAGACTTCGAATGACAAAGTTATGACCGTTTTGGTGAACATCGGTCCTTTATATGGCATTCCTTGAAAGATCTTCATTTTCCCGTGACGCGTTTCGGCATGTTGCACCCAAATTTTGTGTCCTCAATAGTGGTGATATTGTATCCACATATGTATTGATCGATGCCAGGAATGCCCTCTTGTTATTTGCTATCGCCCACGTACGTTACATGATGCCACACGGTGAAAACAAGGAGAATAAGGCCTATACTCGCCGTATTTTCTTGAATTTATAACCAAACAGGATTCCCCGGATCATATAGCATGTGCATAATGCAACGTTTTTCCTTACCAGGTGAACTAATGTTTACACTCACCATAATCTCTCGGATTTACTCCCAAACGTGTGCCAACGGGTTCAGAATCTTGTGTGAAAAGTAGCGGCGAACGATGTTCTTTGACTTTGAGAGGCAAAAAGTCATGCTTAGGGATCAAATTTGACGGTCCTCCGGGACTCCTGGCGTAAGTGGGGAGCATTTTGAGTACCGGTTGGTCCGAAACAGACTCCGAATGACAAAGTTATGACCGTTTTAGTGAACATCGGTCCTTTATATGGCGGTCCATGAAAGACCTTCATTTTCCCGTGACACGTTCTGGTGCGCCGCCCCAAAATTTTGTATCCTCCAAAGTGGAGATATTGTTTCCACATATTTACTTATCGATGTTAGGAATGCCCTCTTGTTATTGGTTGTCACCCACGTACGTTACGGCATGCCACACGGCGAAAACAAGGAGAATAAGCCTTATATTCTCCATATTTTCTTGAATTTACAACCAAACAGGATTCCCCGGATCATATAGCATGTGCAGAATGCAACGTTTGACCATACCAGGCGGACTAATGTTTACACTTAACATATTCTTTCAGATTTTCTTCCAAATGAGTGCCAATGGGTTCAGAAATTTGTGTGAAAAAACAGCGGGGAATGATGTTCTTTGACTTTCAGGGGAAAAAAGTCCTTCTTAGGGGCCGAGTTTAACGATCCTTCGGGACACCTGGTTCAAGCGGATAGTATTTTATAGATTCGCATGCTCGTCGCGAGCATTTGGAGTACTTGTGGGTCCGAAACGGACTCCGAATGACAAAATTAAGAACGTTTTAGTGAACACCGGTCCTTTATATGGCAATCCTTGAAAGAACATCATTTTCCTGTGACGCGTTCTGGCGCGCCGCCCCGAAAATTTGTGTCCTCCATAGTGGAGATATTGTTTCCACATATGTATTGATCGATGCCAGGAATTCCCTCTATTGGTTATCGCCCACGTATGTTACGGCATGCCATACGACGAAAACAAGGAGAATAAGGCATAAGGTCACCGTATTTTCTTGAATTTACAACAAAACAGGAATCCCGAGATCATATAGCATGCGCAGAATGCAACGTTTTCCTTACCAGGCGGACTAACATTTACACTCACCATAATCTCTCGGATTCTCTTCCAAACGAGTGCCAATGGGTTCAGAAACTTGTGTGAAAAGCAGCAGCGAACGATGTTCTTTGACTTCCAGGGGCAAAAAGTTCTTAGGGGCCAAATTTTACGCTCCTCCAGGACTCATGTTGCAAGCAGGTAGTATTTTCTAGATTCCCATGCTCGTCGCGAGCATTTTGAGTACTTGTTGGTCCGGAACGGACTCCGAATGACAAAGTTATGACCGTTTTAGCGAACACTCGTCCTTTATATGGCAGTCCTTGAAAGAGCTTCATTTTCCTGTGACGCGTTCTGGCGCGCCGCCCCAAATTTTTTTTTCCTCCATAGTGGAGATATTATTTCCACATATGTATTGATCGATGCGAAGAGTGCTCTCTTGTTATTGGCTATCGCCCACGTACGTTACGGCATGCCACACGGCGAAAACAATGAGAATAAAGCTTACGGTCGCCTTATTTTCTTGAATTTACAACCAAACAGGATTCCCCGGATCATATAGAATGTGTAGGATGCAACGTTTGTCCTTACCAGGCGGACTAATATTTACACTCACCATAATATCTCGGATTTTCTTCGAAACGAGTGCTAATAGGTTCAGAAACTTGTGTGAAAAGCAGCGGCGAACGATGTTCTTTGACTTTCAGGAGTGAAAAGTCCTACTTAGGGGCCGAATTTGACGCTCCTCCAGGACTCGTAGCGTAAGCGGGGAGCATTTTGAGTAGTTGTGGGTCTGAAACGGACTATGAATGACAAAGTTATGACCGTTTTAGTGAACATTGGTCCTTTATATGGCGGACCTTGAAAGAACTTCGTTTTCCCGTGATGCGTTCTGGCGCGCTGCCCCAAAATTTTGTATCCTCCATAGTGGAGATATTGTATCCACATATGTATTGATCGATGCCAGGAATGTCCTCTTTTTATTGGCCGTCGCCAACGTACGTTATGGCATGCCACACGGCGAAAAAAAGGAGAATAAGCTTTATAGTCACCGTATTTTCTTGAATTTAAAACCAAACAGGATTCCCCGGATCATATAACATGTGCAGAATGCAACATTTGTCCTTACCAGGCGGACTAATGTTTACACTCAGCATAATCTCTCAGATTTTCTTCCAAACGAGTGCCAATCGGTTCAGAAACTCGAGTGAAAAGCAGCGGCGAAAGATGTTCTTTGAATTTCAGGGGCAAAAAGTCCTACCTAGGTTCCGAATTTGATGGTGCTCTGGGACTCCTGGCGCAAGCGGTTAGTATATTCTAGATTCCCATGCTCGTCGCGAGCATTTTTAGTACTTGTGGGTCCAAAATGGACTCTGAATGACAAAGTTATGACCGTTTTAGTGAACACCGGTCCTTTATATGGTAGTCCTTGAAAGAACTTCATTTTCCCGTGACGCGTTCTGGTGTGCCGCCCCGAAATTTTGAGTCCTCCATTGTGGAGATATTGTTTCCACATATGTATTGATCGATGCCAGGAAGGTCCTCTTGTTATTGGTTGTCGCCCACGTACATTACGACATGCCACAAGGTGAAAACAAGGAGAATAAGGATTAACGTCGTCGTATTTTCTTGAATTTACAACCAAACAAGATTCCTCGGATCGTATAGCATGTGGAGAATGCAACGTTTGTCCTTACCAGGTGGACTAATGTTTACACTCACCATAATCTCTCGGATTTTCTTCCAAACGAGTGCCAATGGTTTGACAAACTTGTGAGAAAAGCAGCGGCGAACGTTGTTCTTTGACTTTCAAGGGCAAAAAGTCCTGCTTAGGGGCCGAATATGACGCTCCTCCGGGACTCCTGGCGTAAGCGGGGAGCATTTTGAGTAGTTGTGGGTCCGAAACGGACTACAAATGACAAAGTTATGACCATTTTAGTGAACATTGGTCCTTAATATGGCGATCCTTGAAAGAACTACATTTTCTCGTGATGCGTTCTGGTGCGCCACCCCGAAATTTTGTATCCTGCATAGTGGAGATATTGTTTCGACATATGTATTGATCGATGCCAGGAATGCCCTCTTATTATTGGTTGTCGCCCACGTACGTTACGGCATGCCACACGGCGAAAACAAGGAGAATAATGGTTATAGTCGCTGTATTTTCTTGAATTTACAACCAAACAGGATTCCCCGGATCATATAGCAAGTGCAGAATGCAACGTTTGTCCATACCAGGTGGACTAATGTTTACACTCAACATAATCTCTCAGATTTTCTTCCAAACGAGTGCCAATGGGTTCAGAAACTGTTGTCAAAGCAGCAGGGAACGATGTTCTTTGAATTTCAGGGGCAAAAAGTCCTACTTAGGGGCCGAGTTTGACGCTCCTCTGGGATTCCTAGCGCAAGCGAGTAGTATCTTCTAGATTTCCACGCTCATCGCGAGCATTTTGAGTATTTGTGGGTCCAAAGCAGACTCCGAATGACAAAATTAAGAAAGTTTTAATGAACACTGGTCCTTTATATGGCAGTCCTTGAAAGAACTTCTCTTTCCTGTGACGTGTTCTGGGGCGCCACCCCGAAATTTTGTGTCCTCCATATTTGAGATATTGTTTCCACATATGTATAGATCGATGCCAGGAATGCCCTCTTGTTATTGGCCGTCGCCCACGTACGTTACGACATGCCACACGGCGAAAACAAGAAGAATAAGGCTTAAGGTCGCCGTATTTTTTGAATTTACAACCAAACAGGATTCCCCGGATCATATAGGAAGTGTAGAATGCAATGTTTGTCCTTACCAGGTGGACTAATGTTTACACTCACTGTAATCTATTGGATTCTCGTCCAAACGAGTGCCAATGGGTTCAGAAACTTGTGTGAAAAGCAACGGCGAACGATGTTCTTTGACTTTCAAGGGAAAAAGTCCTTAGGGGGCGAAGTTGACACTCCTCTGGGACTCCTGGCGCAAGCGAGTAGTATTTGCTAGATTCCCACGCTCGTCGGGAGCATTTTTAGTACTTGTGCTTCCGAAACGGACCCTAAATGACAAAGTTATGACCGTTTTAACGAACACCGGTCCTTTATATGGTAGTCCTTGATAGAACTTCATTTTCCCATGACGAGTTTTGGCGTGCCGCCCCAAAATTTTGTGTCCTTCATAGTGGAGATATTGTTTGCACATGTGTATTGATCGATGCCAGGAATGACCTCTTATTAATGGCTGTCGCCGATGTATGTTACGGCATGCCACACGGTGAAAACAAGGAGAATAAGGGTTATAGTCGCCGTAATTTCTTGAATTTACAACCAAATAGGATTCCCCGGATCATATAGCATGTGCAGAATGCAACATTTGTCCATACCAGGCGGACTAATTTTTACACTCAAAATAATCTCTCAGATTTTCTTCCAAACGAGTGCCAATGGGTTCAGAAACTTTTGCCAAATCAGCGGGGAACGATGTTCTTTGACTTTCAGGGGTAATGTCCTGCTTACAGGCCGAGTTTGATGCTCCTCCGGGACTCCTAGACTCCCACGCTCGTCGCGAGCATTTTGAGTATTTCTGAGTCTGAAACGGACTCCGAATGACAAAATTAAGAACGTTTTAGTGAACACCGGTCCTTTATATGGCAGTCCTTGAAAGAACTTCTATTTCCTGTGTCGCGTTCTGGCGCGCCGCCCGGAAATTTTCTATCCTCTATAGTGCAGATATTCTTTCCACATATGTATTGATCGATGCTAGGAATGCCCTCTTGTTATTGATTGTCGCCCACGTACGTTACGGCATGCCACACGGTAAAAACAAGGAGAATAAGGCTTAAGGTCGACGTATTTTCTTGAATTTACAACCTAACAGGATTCCTGGATCATATAGCAAGTGCGGAATGCAACGTTTGTCCTTACGAGGCGGAGTAATGTTTACACTCACCATAATCTCTTGGATTCTCTTCCAAACGAGTGCCAATGGGTTCAGAAACTTGTGTGAAAAGCAGCAGTGAACGATGTTCTTTGACTTCCAAGGGCAAAAAGTCCTTTGGGGCCGAATTTGACGCTCCTCCAGGACTCCTGGTGCAAGCGAGTAGTATTTTCTAGATTCTCACGCTTATCGCGAGCATTTTGAGTACTTGTGGGTCTGAAACGGACTCTGAATGACAAAGTTATGACCGTTTTAGCGAACACCGGTCCTTTATATGGCATTCCTTGAAATAACTTCTTTTCCCATGACGCGTTCTGGGGCGCCGCCTCAAAATTTTGTGTCCTCCATACTGGAGATATTGTTTCCACATATGTATTGATCGATGCCAGGAATGCCCTCTTGTTATTGGTTGTCGCCCACATATGTTACGACATGCCACACGGTGAAAACAAGGAGAATAAGGCTTAGGGTCGCCATATATTCTTGAATTTACAACCAAACAGGATTCCCCCGATCATATATCATGTGCAGAATGCAACATTTGTCCTCACCAGGCGGACTAATGGTTACACTCACCATAATCTCTCATATTCTCTTCCAAACAAGTGCCAATGGGTTCAAATACTTGTGTGAAAAGCAGCGGTGAACTACGTTCTTTGACTTTCAAGGTTAAAAAGTCCTTCTTAGGTGCTGAATTTGACGGTCCTCTGGGACTCCTGGCAATATCGGGTAGTGTTTTCTAGATTGCCACGCTCGTCGACAGCATTTTTAGTATTTATCGGTCTGAAATTGACTCCGAATTACAAAGTTATGACCGTTTTAGTGAACACCGGTCCTTTATATGGCAGTCCTTGAAAGAACATCATTTTCCCATGACGCTTTCTGGTGCGCCGCCCCGAAATTTTGTGTCCTCCATAGTGGAGATATTATCCCCATATGTATTGATCGATGCCAGGAATGCCCGCCTATTATTGGTTGTCGCCCATGTACGTTACGGCATGCCACACGGCGAAAACAAGGAGAATAAGGCTTATAGTCACCGTATTTTCTTTAATTTACAACCAAATAGGATTTCCCGGATCATATGCATGTGTAGAATGCAACGTTTGTCCTTACCAGGTAGACTAATGTTTACCCTCACCATAATCTCAGATTTTCATCCAAGCCAGAGCCAATGGGTTCAGAAACTTGTGTGAATAGCAGCGGAGATGATGAGGACATGACTACCTTGGATACGACAAAAAATATTGCATACATGCATATTTTTCAGGTGATTTCTAGTGCAAACTATCCAATAATCTATTTATGTTATCCAGAACAAAAATACTTCACACACTTTTGTGTTTTGTCTAATTGCAGGTGTATGGGACATTTGTACAATCCACATATGAAGATGAGGGAAAAGGAGAAGTTTAGGTTCTGTTCAAAAAGTCCTCTCACGTCACTTTTGGGCCAAGAGAAGATAGAGTCCAAGTCTCCCACGTTCTGCATTCAGATTTGGACTGCATAGACATACCTGACTCAAAATGTCAACAACTTTTTCATATGGACTCCTAATTGGGTGATTCTTTTTTTGTTGGAATGTAGATTTCATGCTCTTTCCAAGCCAATTGGAATCACCTTCAAATTCGTCCGGAGCATTGATATATCGACGAAAGAGTCTGACGCTGCAGCAGAATCCGAGTCAAACAACAGGTCCAAAGGTGTTGCATCACCTCCACTTGGGCCCATGAGCCTTGTACGACCTACCGTTAGTTTTAGGCTGCCTTGGGACGTCCTTCCACCTCCTTGGCCGCCACCCCTTGCTCCTATATAAGTATATCCATCTAGTAGCTTTTTCCCTGGGATTTGTTTAGTTAAAAGTTAGCCATTGCAACTTCGTGTACTTCGTTTGTGTCCAACGACCAGACCAAGACCGCTTTCGGATCCCCATATTTATAAATACTTCATCTATATTCGCAATATTTAGATTGCATTATCATATTCTTGCTTGTTCTTTGATTGCATGCAGGAATAGACCTTCGTGGTCAGGCTGATCGTGCTTCCAGGATCGTCAGTAACCTCGGGAGATTGGTTTAGCGATTGCTAAGGCGCAACGTCATGCACGTTTGTAGCCGGATCATCAAAGTCGTCTCGACCAAATCGATAGTTATCATCTCATCGAAAGGTCGGGACAACCCACCTCTATCAAGTGGTATCAGTTTTCAGGTTGCTCGGTGAGAATTCCCAGTTTTTCCTAGATTAGATTTATTCTCTTACCTATTGTACAAGAAAAAGCCACAAAAAGTTAGATATACTCATCCTTTTTCCAATGATCCACTCCTGGATTACTTTGGTACCTCCCTGCTAAACTAATAGCAAGACACATCAGGTCTGGTACACAGCATTCCATACATGATAGAACCTATGGCTGAAGCATAGGGAACATCTTTCATTTTCTCTCTATCTTCTGAAGTGGTCGGGCATTGAGTCTGACTCAATTTCACACCTTGTAACACAGGCAAGAACCCTTTCTTTGCTTGATCCATTTTGATCTTCTTCAAAACTTTATCAAGGTATGTGCTTTGTGAAAGTCCAATTAGGCGTCTTGATCTATCTCTATAGATCTTGATGCCCTATATATAAGCAGCTTCACCGAGGTCTTTCATTGAAAAACTCTTATTCAAGTATCCTTTTACGCCATCCAGAAATTCTATGTCATTTCCAATCAACAATATGTCATCCACATATAATATTAGAAATTCTACAGATCTCCCACTCACTTTCTTGTAAATACAGGCTTCTCCAAAAGTCTGTATAAAACTATATGCTTTGATCACACTATCAAAATGTTTATTCCAACTCCGAGATGCTTGCACCAATCCATAGATGGATCATTGGAGTTTGCACACTTTGTTAGCACCCTTTGGATCGATAAAACCTTCAGGTCGCATCATATACAACTCTTCTTCCAGGAATCCATTCAGGAATCTAGTCTTTACATCCATTTTCCAAATTTCATAATCATTAAATGCGGCGATTTCTAACATGATTCAGACGGACTTAAGCATCGCTACGGGTGACAAGGTCTCATCGTAGTCAACTCCTTGAACTTGTCGAAAACCTTTCACAACAAGTCGAACTTTGTAGATAGTAACATTACCGTTAGCGTCAATCTTCTTCTTGAAGATCCATTTATTCTCGATGGCTTGCCGATCATCGGGCAAGTTAACCAAAGTCCATACTTTGTTCTCATACATGGATCCCATCTCAGATTTCATGGCCTCAAGCCATTTTGTGGAATCTGGGCTCATCATTGCTTCCTTATAGTTCGTAGGTTCGTCATGGTCAAGTAACATGACTTCCAGAATAGGATTACCGTACCACTCTGGTGTGGATCTTACTCTGGTTAACCTACGAGGTTCGGTAGTAACTTGATCTGAAGTTACATGATCTTCATCATTAGCTTCCTCACTAATTGGTGTAGGAGTCACAGGAACAGATTTCTGTGATGAACTACTTTCCAATAAGGGAGCAGGTACAGTTACCTCATCAAGTTCTACTTTCCTCCCACTCACTTCTTTCGAGAGAAACTCCTTCTCTAGAAAGGACCCATCCTTTACAACGAATGTCTTGCCTTCGGATCTGTGATAGAAGGTGTACCCAACAGTCTCCTTTGGGTATCCTATGAAGAGACATTTCTCTGATTTAGGTTCGAGCTTATCTGGTTGACATTTTTTCACATAAGCATCACAGCCCCAAACTTTAAGAAACGAAAACTTTGGTTTCTTGCCAACCACAGTTAATAAGGTGTCGTCTCAGCGGATTTAGATGGTGCCCTATATAACATGAATGCAGTCGTCTCTAAAGCATAACCCCAAAATCATAGCGGTAAATCAGTAAGAGACATCATAGATCACACCATATCTAGTAAAGTATGATTACGACCTTCGGACACACCATTACGCTATGGTGTTTCGGGTGGAGTGAGTTACGAAACTATTCCGCATTGTTTCAAATGAAGACCAAACTCATAACTCAAATATTCTCCTCCACGATCAGATCGTAGAAACTTTACTTTCTTGTTACGATGATTTTCCACTTCACTCTGAAATTCTTTGAACTTTTCAAATGTTTCAGACTTATGTTTCATCAAGTAGATACACCCATATCTTCTCAGATCATCTGTGAAGGTGAGAAAATAACGATACCCGTGCGAGCCTCAACATTCATCGGACCACATACATCAGTATGTATGATTTCCAACAAATCTGTTGCTCGCTCCATAGTTCCGGACAATGGCATTTTAGTCATCTTGCCCATGAGGCATGGTTCACAAGTAACAAGTGATTCATAATCAAGTGATTTCAAAAGTCCATCAGGATGGTGTTTCTTCATGCGCTTTAAACCAATATGACCTAAACGGTACTGCCACAAATAAGTTGCACTATCATTATCAACTCTGCATCTTTTGGCTTCAATATTATGAATATGTGTATCACTACTATCGAGATTCATTAAAAATAGACCACTCTTCAAGGGTGTATGAGCATAAAAGATATTACTCATATAAATAGAACAACCATTATTCTCTGATTTAAATGAATAACCGTCTTGCATCAAACCAGATCCAGATAAAATGTTCATGCTTAACGCTGGCACCAAATAACAATTATTCAGGTCTAAAATTAATCCCGAAGGTAGATGTAGAGGTAGCATGCCGACCGCGATCACATCGACTTTGGAACCATTTCCCACGCGCATCGTCACCTCGTCCTTAGCCAATCTTCACTTAATCTATAGCCCCTGTTTCGAGTTGCAAATATTAGCAATAGAACCAGTATCAAATACCCAGGTGCGACTGCGAGCATTTGTAAGGTACACATCAATAACATGTATATCACATATACCTTTGTTCACCTTGCCATCCTTCTTATCCACCAAATACTTGGGGCCGTTCCGCTTCTAGTGAGTAGTCCCTTTGCAGTAGAAGCACTCAGTTTTAGGCTTAGGTCTAGACTTGGGATTCTTCACTTGTGCAGCAACTGTCTTGCTGTTCTTCTTGAAGTTCCCCTTCTTCCCTTTGCCATTTTTCTTGAAACTGGTGGTCTTATTGACCATCAACACTTGATGCTCCTTCTTGAATTCCACCTCTGCAGCCTTTAGCATTGCGAAGAGCTCGGGAATCGTCTTATCCATCCCTTGCATATTATAGTTCATCACAAAGCTCTCGTAGCTTGGTGGCAGTGATTGAAGAACTCTGTCAATGACACTATCATCAGGAAGATTAACTCCCAGTTGAGTCAAGTGGTTGTGGTACCCAGACATTCTGAGTATATGTTCACTGACAGAACTATTCTCCTCCATCTTGCAGTTGTAGAAATTATTGGAGACTTCATATCTCTCAATCCGGGCATTTGCTTGAAATATTAACTTCAACTCCTGGAACATCTCATATGCTCCATGACATTCAAAACGTCGTTGAAGTCCCGGTTATAAGCCGTAAAGCATGGCACACTGAACTATCGAGTAGTCATCAGCTTTGCTCTGCCAGACGTTCATAACATCTGGCGTTGCTCCTACATCGCGTTTGGCACCTAGAGGTGCTTCCAGGACAAAATTCTTCTATGCGGCAATGAGGATAATCCTCAAGTTATGGACCTAGTCCGTGTAATTGCTACCATCATCTCTCAACTTTGCTTTCTCAAGGAACGCATTAAAATTCAACGGAACAACAGCACGGGCCATCTATCTACAACAACATAGACATGCAAAATACTATCAGGTACTAAGTTCATGATAAATTAAAGTTCAATTAATCATATTACTTAAGAACTCCGACTTAGATAGACATCCCTCTAATCATCTAAGTGATCATGTGATCCATATCAACTAAACAATGTCCGATTATCACATGAGATGGAGTAGTTTTCAATGGTGAACATCACTATGTTGATCATATCTACTATATGATTCACGCTCGACCTTTAGGTCTCAGTGTTTCGAGGCCATATCTGCATATGCTAGGCTCGTCAATTTTAACCAGAGTATTCTGCGTGTGCAAAACTGGCTTGCACCCGTTGTATGTGAACGTAGATCTTATCACACCCGATCATCACGTGGTGTCTCGGCACGATGAACTTTCGCAATGGTGCATACTCAGGGAGAACACTTATACCTTGAAATTTAGTGAGAGATCATCTTATAATGCTACTGTCGATCTAACCAAAATAAGATGCATAAAAGATAAACATCACATGCAATCAATCTAAGTGATATGATATGGCCATCATCATCTTGTGCCTGTGATCTCCATCTCCAAAGCACCGTTATGATCACAATCGTCACCGGCTTGACACCTTGATATCCATTGAAGCATCATTGTCGTCACGCCAACTATTGCGTCCACGACTATCTCTGCCGCTTAGTGATAAAGTAAAGCAATTACATGGCGATTGCATTTCATACAATAAAGCGGCAACCATATGGCTCCTGCCAGTTGCCGCTAACTGTGTTACAGAACATGATCATCTCATACAATAAAATTTAGCATTAGGTCTTGACCATATCACATCACAACATGCCCTGCAAAAACAAGTTAGACGTCCTCTACTTTGTTGTTGCAAGTTTTACGTGGCTGCTACAGGCTGAGCAAGAATCGTTCTTCCCTATGCATCAAACACCACAACACGGTATAGTGATTGCTTTTTGATCTTCAGAAAGATCCCTGTTCATTGAATCCGATTCAACTAAAGCTGGAGAAACAGACACCCACTAGCCACCTGTGTGCGAAGCACGTCGGTAGAACCAGTCTCGCGTAATGTCAGTCTGGGCCGCTTCATCCAACAATGCCGCTATATCAAGAATCAACTAGTGGCAGCAAGCAATATGTATATACCCACGCGCACAACTCCTTTGTGTTCTACTCGTACATATAACATCTACGCATAAACCTGGCTCTGATACCACTGTTGTGGCACACAGTAATTTCAAAAAATTTCCTACACACACACAAGATCATGGTGATGCATAGCAACAAGAGGGGAGAGTGTCGTCCATGTACCCTCATAGACCGTAAGCGGAAGCGTTATGAGAATGCGGTTGATGTAGTCGTACATCTTCACGATCCGACCGATCGAAGTACCAAACGTACGGCACCTCCGAGTTCAGCACACGTTCATCTCGGTGACGTCCCACGAACTCCGATCCACCAGAGCTTCGAGGGAGAGTTTCGTCAGCACGACGGCGTGATGACGGTGATGATGATGCTACCGATGCAGGGTTTCGCCTAAGCACCGCTATGATATGACCGAGGTGGATTATGGTGGAGGGGAGCACCGCACACAACTAAAAGATCAACTGATCAACTTGTGTCTTGGGGTGCCCCTACCCTTGTATATAAAGGAGAAAGGGGGAGGGCGGCCGGCCCTAGCAGGGCGTGCCAAGAGGAGGAGTCTTCCTCCTAGTGGGAGTAGGACTCCCCTTTCCTAATCCCACTAGGAGGGGGAAGGAAGGAGTGGGAGAGGGGAAAGGCAAGGGGGGCGCCGCCCCCCTTCCTTGTCCTATTCGGACTCAAGGGGAGGGAGCGCGTGGCCTTCCCTTGCCGGCCCCTCTCTCTCTCTCACTCCACTAGGGCCCAACAAGGCCCATTAACCCCTGGGGGGGGGGGTCCGGTAACCCCCCCAGCCCTCCGGTAAAATCCGATTTCACTCGGAACTATTCCGATGTGCAAATATAGGCTTCCAATATATCAATCTTTATGTCTCGACCATTTCGAGACTCCTCATCATGTCCGTGATCATATACGGGACTCTGAACTACCTTTGGTACATTAAAACACATAAACTCATATTACCGATCGTCACTGAACTTCAAGCATGCGGACCCTACGGGTTCGAGAACTATGTAGACATGACCGAGACTCGTCTCTAGTCAATAACCAATAGAGGAACATGGATGGTCATATTGGTTCCTACATATTCTACAAAGATCTTTACCGGTCAAACCGCATAACAACATACGTTGTTCCCTTTGTCATCGGTATGTTACTTGCCCGAGATTCGATCGTCGGTATCTCAATACCAGTTCAATCTCGTTATCGGCAAGTCTCTTTACTCGTTCCATAATGCTACCTCCCGTAACTAACTCATTACCTATATTGCTTGCAAGGCTTATTGTGATGTGCATTACCGAGAGGGCCCAGAGATACCTCTCTGACAATCGGAGTGACAAATCCTAATCTCGATCTATGCCAACTCAACAAGTACCATTGGAGACCCCTGTAGAGCACCTTTATAATCACCCAGTTATGTTGTGACGTTCGGTAGCACACAAAGTGTTCCTCCGGTACTTGGGAGTTGCATAATCTCATAGTCATTGGAGCATGTATATGTCATGAAGAAAGCAATAGCAACAAACTAAATGATCATCGTGCTAAGCTAACGGATGGGTCAAGTCAATCACATCATTCTCTAATGATGTGATCCCGTTAATCAAATGACAACTCATGTCTATGGTTAGGAAACATAACCATCATTGATTCAACGAGCTAGTCAAGTAGAGAAAAACTAGTGACACTCTGTTTGTCTATGTATTCACACATGTACTAAGTTTCTGGTTAATACAATTCTAGCATGAATAATAAACATTTATCATGACATAACGAAATATAAATAACAACTTTATTATTGCTTCTAGGGCATATTTCCTTCAATAGAGCATGTGCAGAATGCAACGTTTGTCCTTACCAGGCGGACTAATGTTTACACTCACCATAATCTCTCGGATTTTCGTCCAAAGGAGTGCCAATGGGTTTAGAGACTTGTCTCGAAAGCAGCGGCGAATTATGTTCTTTGATTTCCAGGGGCAATAATTCCTACTTAGGTGCCAAACTTGAGGGTCCTTTGGGCCTCTTGGAGCTAGAAAGGTGTACATTCTAAATTGCCACGCTCATTGCAAGTATTTTGAGTAGTTGTGGTTCCAAAACGGTCACCGAACGACAAAGTTATGACCATTTTAGTGAACACCAATCCTTTATATGGCAGTCCTTGAAAGAACTTCATTTTCCCGGACGCATTTTGGCGCGCCACCCCGAAATTTTGTGTCCTCCTTACTGGAGATATTGTTTCCACATATATGTTGACCAATGCCAGGAATACTCTCTTGTTGTTAGCGGTCAGACACGCACGTTACGGCATGACACACGGGAAAAACAAGGAGAATAAGGCCTATAGTCGTCGTATTTTTTTGAATTTACAACCAAATGGGATTCCCCGAATCCTAGAGCATGTGCAGAAGGCAGCGTTTGTCCTTACCAAGCAGACTAATGTGTACACTCACCGTAATCTCTCGGATTTCCATCCAAAGGACTCCCAATGGGTTCAAAAACTTGTCTGAAAAGTAGCGGCGAATGATGTTCTTTGACTTCCAGGGGCAATAATTCCTCCTTAGGGGCTGAATTTGATGGTTCTCCAGCTTCCTGGCGCAAGCCAGGAGTATTTTCTAAGATTACCATGCTCTATGCGAGCATTTTGAGTACTTGTGGATCCAAAACGGAGTATGAATGAGAAAGTTATGACTGTCTTAGTGAACACCGGTCCTTTATATGGCAGTCCTTGAAAGAACTTCATTTTCCCATGACGCGTTCTGCGTGCCGCCATGAGATTTTGTGCCCTCCATAGTGGAGATATTGTTTCCACGTATATGTTGACTAATGCAAGGAATGCCCTCTTGTTATTGGCTATCAGACGCATGTTACGACTTGCACGGCGAAAAATGGAGAATAAGGCTTATTGTTGCCATATTTTTCTAATTTATAACCAAATGGAATTCCCCAGATCATAGAGCATGTGCAGAATGTAACTTTTGTCCATACCAGGCGGGCTAATGTTTACACTCACCATAATCTCTCGTATTTCTTCCAAAGAAGTGCCAATGGGTTTAGAAACTTGTCTGAAAAGCATCGCCGAATTATGTTCTTTGGTTTTCAAGGGAAATAATTCCTTCTTTGGGGCATGAATTTGAGGGTCCTTAGGGCCTCCTGTCGCAAGCTGGGAGTATTTTCTAGATTACCACGCTCGTCGCGAGAATTTTGAGTACTTGTGGGTCCGAAACGTACTATGAATGACAAAGTTATGACTGTTTTAGTGAACACCGGTCCTTTATATGGCAGTCCTTGAAAGAACTTCATTATCCGATGACACGTTCCAGCGCGCCGCCCCGAAAATTTTGTGTCCTCCATAGTGGACATATTGTTTCCACATATATGTTGACCGATGCAAGGAATCACTAATACAGGATGGTCCAAACGTGACACTACGATCAAAGACCCTTCGACGAAACTGTGTGCGATGCCATAATCACAAACGGTGGTGTAAAAACCCCCTCAAAAAAGGTGCAAAACGTTTGCGATAACAGATGCATCAAAAACAGTTCTTAATTGAGTATTTGGGATGAGGAGGCACAAAAGAAACGGGCGGCTCGATGAAGACGTGTGCGATATACAGCATACCGTTCACTGGGATGAACTTTGTGTGATTAGGCAACACAATGGAAACGGTTCAACTCGACAAGATGTGTGTGATATGCGGCAAATAGGTCCGTAATCTGAAATGTGTGCGAAGACCAATAATAACACACACGATTGCTGCTAATAAGCCGTGTGAATTGCTCTATGTATAGTGGAATAACATGTATATATATAACTGAAATAAACATCCAATTACACAAATGACTATACAGATCATTCGTACACACCTCAATAAACAATTGCATGCATTCTAAAGTAGGAGAAATGATTGTCTAGTCATCTACTTCTTGTGACACTCCCGCCACTGGAAGACAGTTCCTCATGTCAACGATCCGCCTGTACATCTCGTAGCTTGTGTACTTGACATGTTTTTCGTCCAGTCTCTTATGCCACACACTGTGCCAGGCTTTCCTATCCTTATTGCCTTCTTGCTTCATCTTCACGTAGTAGGGGCCGATGATGGCCGAGGCGAGGTCAACCAGGGAGTTTAGTTTGCTTTTGTCGCTGCCCCAGACCTTGTAGTTTCTTTGGATGTTGACAAGATTCAGGCATTTCATGTCCGAAACCTTGAGCGCTTTTAGATCATGGGTGGTGTCCACCGTAGGGAAACTATAGTCGGAGCTGTTTATAAACATGGAGAAACGCTCGCAAGGCCTTGTGGCAAGGTGGAAGTGGTAGACGAGGACGTCATGTCGCACGCACAACTGGGCGACGACAACCTTTTGATCATGCCCGACACGACCGATGGTGTACTCGAGGTCGAAGTCGACCACTCAGTACTTGTCCTCGGCAAGGAACTGCTCCATAGTTTGGATGGAGCTCCCCACCGAGACCGGATCATTCATGTACACCATCGAGAGGGCCTTCCCCCTCACGTGGGTGTCCACTACGTGATACGTGGTGAACTGCCCGCCGTTTTCGTCGTCGGCCGCTGGGAGCGCCATTGGAGCCACGGGGAGCGCCATTAGAACCGTTGGATGTCCTCTCTGTATGTGTCCTTGTGGGTGTGCTTATTGTGTCGTGTGAGACGAGAGATGAAGGTAAATGGCCGCAGAAATAAAAGCGGGCCAGGCGATGTGGATTCTCGGCGCGTCCGGATGGCATTTTTTGCAGCGGGTAACTGCATCGTCGCGCCGCGCCCGGCGCGACCGCTTGCACATGAACGTGCGTGATCATGCGCTGGCCCATACACTGGCAGCACACGTGGAGGGATGAGGGCAGAGCACCCGGAGGGACGCGATAGCAGAGCGTGCGTGGCGGGACGCGAGCAGAGCGCGCCGCGGCCGCCTGAACCGCAAGAAACCACACACATAGAGTAGTTGAACACGCAGGAAATGGTCACCTACAAGCCGGCCGACAGTTGCGTCGCTGCTTAGAGAGCGGCCGTGTGGTACCACCTCCGTCTAGTCTATAGTCTCCTTTATATTCCGTGCCATACTTTGCCCACAAATTTAACCAACAAAATGTTAATGCATGTTTTAAAAATTATATAATTGGAAACTATGTTCAAATACAAATCCAACTACATAATCTTTGGCGAAATGCATTCATATTTTATTAGTTAAATCATACTTATAAACCAGGATGGTGGTGTAGTAGGTAATTAAATCGCAAACATCTTTTTATTAACCGTATATGTATGTGGCCTTTCGTCCTCCTCTCGCATGTCTTGTCACCCCGCTGCCGCAGACGGCTTACAGCGCAAGCTTGCGCAGCGCGCGGGGGCGTTATTTTTGCCAAACGGTGGCGCCAATGAATCGTCGGTGAGCCCGTTCCCGCGCAATCTCGCAGGTTCCTGCGCAAGCTTCCCGCCCGACTGGGTGAAATCCCCCAAAATCCCAATGCTTACCGGCCTGCTATAAAAAGCCTCACGGCCGGCGAGTCCTGCGTCGCATTTTCCCCTCCATCCCTATAGCTTATCTCGTCTGCTTCTCCCACATTCGCCAATGGCACCGGTCCGTCGTCGTCGCTCAGCCACTCTGCCATCATTAGAGGACAGCTCCGGCTGGGGGGCTACACCGCGGCAGTGGTGCATTCCCCGGTGTAGCGTAGTGCGCGTGGCATCCCTGTTGGGTATGCGCGGAACACCCACCACACACTCCGCCGCCAGTGCCCGTCGGAAGCTGTTGCCAGCCGCCGTTGCCGCCACACCACTATCGAAAGCCAGGGCCATCGCCCGCTCCGCCGCCGCGGCCCGAAGGCAGGAGATGGCCGTTGTGGCCACCACCCCACTGACGGCCACTATGGCCATCACCCAGTCCGCTACCGCGGCCCGAAGGCGGGAGGTGGTGGCCGTGGTCGCCACCCTGTCATCGGTCGTCGTGGTCGCCAGCCCACCGTCGACCACCGGGGTCATCACACGCTCCACCACCGCCGCCCGAAGGCGGGAGGCGGAGGTGGATGACCGCACGTGCGACAGCGACCTTGCACGCTACACCGAGTTCCTGCGGGATGAGGAGGAGGACCTCGTTGAGCATGCAAAGAGCCTTACCGCCGTAGTGGCCGCGGAACACGCTGCCTCAGAGGCGAGGAATCAGGAGATCTATGAGGAGAATCACCGCTTCGAGAGGGGTCATCTGAAGCGGCAGATGGCGTTCGAGTTGAGCGTCGCTGAAGCTGCATTAGTGGGAGGCACCGCTTTGCGGTTTCCCAGCTCGTCGGTAGGCTCCTCCTCCTCCGCCTCTTACTGAGCGTGCTCGGCAGAGTAGAGGCAACCAGAAGTAGTACAAAGCCCCTCCGCAATAGTAGTAGTAGTATTTAGGGGCTATTTTATTCAGTTCATCCGACTATAGATGTTGTGGAACTATACAACATACTTAAATTAGCTAGTATATATAGTTGAACTAGCTATTTCAGTATGATAGAGGCGAGGTGTCCCGATCTTTCGATGAGATGATAACTATCGATTTGGTGGAGACGACTTTGACGATCCGACTACAAACGTGCACGACGTTGCGCCTTAGCAATCGCTAAACCAATCTCCTGAGGTTATTAACCACGCCGGAGCACGATCAACCTGACCACGAAGGTCTATTCCTGCAAGCAATCGAAGAACGAGCAAGAATATGATAAAGGCAATCTGAATATTGCGAATATGTATGAAGTATTGATAAAGGTGGGGATCCGGAAGCGGTCTTGGTCTGGTCGTTGGACACAAACGAAGTACACGAAGTTGCAATGGCTAACTTTTAACTAAACAAATCCCAAGGAAAAGCTACTAGATGGATCTACTTATATAGGAGCAAGGGGTGGCGGCCAAGGAGGTGGGAGGACGTCCCAAGGCAGCCTAAAACTAAATCTAGGTCGTACAAGGCCAATGAGCCCAAGTGGAGGTGATGTAACACCTTTGGACTTGTAGTTTGACTCGGATTCTGCTGCAGCATCAGATTGTTTTGTCCACAACTCAACGCTCCGGACGAATTTGAAGGTGATTCCAATTGGGTTGGAAAGTGCACGAAATCTAGTTTCCAACAAAAAAAGAATCATCCAATTCGGAGTCCGTATGAAAAACTTGTGTGCGTTTTGAGTCAGGTATGTCTGTGCAGTCCGAATCTGAATCCAGAACGCGAGAGACTTGGACTCTATCTTCTCTTGGGCCAAAAGTGACGTGAGAGAACTTTTTGGACAGCAAATAAACATCTCTTTCTTCCTTATCTTCATATGTGGATTGTACAAATGTCCCATACACCTGCAATTAGACAAAACACAAAAGTGTGTGAAGTATTTTTGTTCTGGATAACATAAATAGATTATTGAATAGTTTGCACTAGAAATCACCTGACAAATATGCATATATGCAATATTTTTGGTCATATCCAAGGTAGTCATGTCCTCATCATCCTCCCCTTCTTGAAAATAAAGCCGTCCTCGGCGTTGCTTAATCTGAAATGTGGCTAACAAAAGAGACAAGGTGTACATGTTGTATATGTATATGCCATCCATTTTTACTTCCCTTGATTTTTGCATATATGACACATGAATAGATGAGTAACTTGCACAGTTCATAAAATCTAAAGCCAAAAAATTAGCACAAGAAGTAGAAGGCATGAAAATATTGCAACTCAGTTTGCACATATAAGTGAAGCTCTTATTCATTTCAAAAGATTGACAATGTTCATCATTAAACCATCCCAACATTGGTGAATAAACCTTACTTGCATCAAATTTACATGCTACAACATGCTTAAATAAGCAAACATGCAATAAGTCATTCAACACAGAATCATCACCAAGATTAGAGGTCATATCAAAATGATTAAACATTGGTTCGTTTGCATCAATAGTTAATTCAATGGGTGCACTCAAAATTGTTGGTATTTCAGTTGTTTGATCACATGGCAAAGTCAAATTATCAACGTAGTCCTCTAGAATAGGTGGTGTGATCAAAGTAGTGGGTAGCTCATCAGATGGTGCATTCAAATTGACAAGGCATTCATCATTATCATGTAGAGATGGAAGATCAGTACCTTTGTCATTACCTCTTATGATCAACTCAGATGATGTAGCCACTCTCGGGGGCGATGTGTCACATGGTGGAGGTGATGTAGTCCTGACAACAACGGATTTGGTTGTCATAGTATGCCTAATAGTTGAAGGAACAATCATATAAACTCTTGGAATGTGCACCGTGCACTCTTGGAATGTAGTCATGTCCTCATCACAGTACGTGGTTGGCAACAGTTGGGGAAAAGTTTGGTCGGTTCAGCTGTCGAGTTGAACTGTTTGTATAAATTAAGAAATGACTGCTTAATCTATGAATGAAATCTATGTCGGTCCTCCGAGACTCTTGGTGCTAGCGGGTAGTATTTTCTAGATTCCCACGCTCGTCGAGAGAATTTTGAGTACTTGTGGGTCCGAAACAGACTCCTAATGACAAAGTTATGACGGTTTTAGTGAACACCGGTCCTTTATACGGCAGTCCTTGAAAGAACTTCATTTTCCCATGACGCGTTCCGGTGCGTCGCCCCGAAATTTTGTGTCCTCCATGGTGGAGATATTGTTTCCACATATGTATTGATCGATGCCAGGAATGCCCTCTTGTTATTGGTTGTCGCCCACGTACATTACGGCATGCCACTCGACGAAAACAAGGAGAATAAGGCCTATAGACACCGTATTTTCTTGAATTTACAACCAAACATGATTCCCCGGGTCATATAGCATGTACATAATGCAATGTTTGTCCTTGCCAGATGGACTAATCTTTACGCTGACCATAATCTCTTAGATTTTCTTCTAAATGGGTGCAGAATACAACATTTGTCCTTACCAGGTGGACTAATGTTTGCCTCAACATAATCTTTCAGATTTTCTTCTAAAGGGGTGCCAATGGGTTCAGAAACTTGTGTGAAAAGCAACGGCAAACGATGTTCTTTGATTTTCAGGGGCAAAATGTCCTTCTTAGGGGCCGAATTTGACGGTCCTCCGGGACTCCTGGCGTAAGCGGGGAGCATTTTGAGTACATTTGGGTCCGAAACGAACTCCGAATGATAGAGTTATGACCGTTTTAGTGAATAGTGGTCCTTTATATGGCGGTCCTCAAAAGAATTGCATTTTCCCGTGATGCGTTCCGGCGCGCCGCCCCGAATTTTTGTATCCTCCATAGTGGAGATATAGTTTCCACATATGTATTGAGTGATGCCAGGAATGCCCTCTTGTTATTTGATGTCGCCCACGTACGTTACAACATGCCACACGGCGAAAACAGGGAGAATAAGCCTTATAGTCTCCGTATTTTCTTGAATTTACAGCCAAACAGGATTCCTCGGATGATATAACATGTGCAGAATGCAATGTTTGTCCTTACCATGTGGACTAATGTTTACACACAACATAATTTCTCAGATTTTCTTCCAAACTAGTTCCAATGGGTTCAAAAACTTGTGTGAAAAGCAGTGACGAACAATGTTCTTTGACTTTCAGGGGTAAAAAGTCCTGCTTAGGGGCCGAATTTGATGCTCCTCCGGGACTCCTAGCACAAGCGGGTAGTATTTTCTAGATTCCCACTCTTGTCGGAAGCATTTTGAGTACTTTTGGGTCCGGAACAGACTCTGAATGACAAAATCAAGACCGTTTTAGTGAACACAGGTCCGTTATATGGCAGTCCTTGAAAGAACTTCATTTTCTTGTGACGCGTTCTGGCGTGTCGCCCCGAAATTTTGTGTCCTCCATAGTGGAGATATTGTATCCTCATATGTATTGATCGATGACAGGAATGCCCTCTTGTTATTGACTATCGCCCACGTACATTACGACATGCCACACGACGAAAAGAAGGAGAATAAGGCGTATAGTCGCTGTATTTTCTTGAATTTACAACCGAACAGGATTTCCCGGATCATATAGCATGTGCACAATGCAACGTTTCTCCTTACCAGGTAGACTAACGTTTACACTCACCATAATCTCTCGGATTTTTTTCCAAACGAGTGCCAATGGGTTTAGAAACTTGTGTGAAAAGCAGCAGCGAACAATGTTCTTTGGCTTTCAGGGGCAAAAATTCCTGCTTAGGGGCTGAATTTGACAGTCCTCTAGGACTCCTGGCATAAGCGGGGAGCATTTTGAGTACTTTTCGGTCCAAAACGGACTCCTGTTGACAGAGTTATGACCGTTTTAGTGAACAACAGTCCTTTATATGGCGGTCCATGAAAGAACTTCATTTTCCCATAGTGGAGATATTTTTTCCACATATGTATTGATCGATGCCAGGAATGCCCGCTTGTTATTGGATGTCTCCCACATATGTTACGGCATGCCACATGACGAAAACAAGGAGAACAAGGCATATAGTCGCCGATTTTCTTGAATTTACAACTAAACAGGATTCCCCATATCATATAGCATGTGCAGAATGCAACATTTGTCCTTACCAGGCGGACTAATGTTTACCTCAACATAATCTCTCAGATTTTCTTCCAAACGAGTGCCAATGGGTTTAGAAACTTGTGTGAAAAGTAGCGGTGAATGATGTTCTTTGATTTTCAGGGGCAAAAAGTCCTGCTTAGGAGCCGAAGTTGATGCTCCTCCGGGATTCCTGGCACAAGCAGCTAGTACTTTGTAGATTCCCATGCTCATCGCGAGCATTTTGAGTACTTGTGGGTCTGAAACGGACTCCAAATGACAAAGTTAAGACCGTTTTAGTGAACACCGGTCCTTTATATGGCAGTCCTTGAAGGAACTTCATTTTCCCGTGACGCGTTCTGGCGCGCCGCCCCAAAATTTTGTGTCCTCCATAGTGGAGATATTGTTTCCACATATGTATTGATCGATGCCAGGAATGCCCTCTTGTTATTAGTTGTCGCCCATGTACGTTACGGCAAGCCACATAGTTAAAACAAGGAGAATAAGACTTAAGGTCGCCGTATTTTTTTGAATTTACAACCAAACAGGATTCCTCGGATAATATAGCATGTGCAGAATGCAACATTTGTCCTTACCAAGCGGACTTGTTTACACTGAACATAATTTCTCAGATTTTTCTTCCAAATGAGTGCCAATGGGTTCAGAAACTTGTGTGAAAAGCAACGGCGAACGATGTTCTTTGATTTTTAGGGGAAAAATGTCCTTCTTAGGGGCCGAATTTGACGGTCCTCTGGGACTCCTGGCGTAAGCGGGGAGCATTTTGAATACATTTGGGTCAGAAACGGACTCCGAATGATAGAGTTATGACCGTTTTAGTGAACACTGGTCCTTTATATGGCGGTCCTCAAAAGAACTGTATTTTCCCGTGATGCGTTCCGGCGCGCCGCCCCGAATTTTTGTATCCTCCATAGTGGAGATATTGTTTCCACATATGTATTGAGTGATGCCAGGAATTCCCTCTTGTTATTGGATGTCGCCCACATACGTTACAACATGCCACATGGCGAAAACAGGGAGAATAAGCCTTATAGTCTCTGTATTTACTTGAATTTACAACCAAACAGGATTCGCTGGATCATATAGCATGTGCAGAATGCAATGTTTGTCCTTACCATGTGGACTAATGTTTACACACAACATAATTTCTCAGATTTTCTTCCAAACTAGTGCCAATGGGTTCAAAAACTTGTGTGAAAAGCAGTGACGAACAATGTTCTTTGACTTTCAAGGGTAAAAAGTCCTGCTTAGGGGCCGAATTTGATGCTCCTCCGGGACTCCTAGCACAAGCAGGTAGTATTTTCTAGATTCCCACGCTCGTCGGAAGCATTTTGAGTACTTTTGGGTCCGGAACAGACTCTGAATGACAAAATCCAGACCGTTTTAGTGAACACGGGTCCGTTATATGACATTCCTTGAAAGAACTTCATTTTCTCGTGACGCGTTCTGGCGTGTTGCCCCGAAATTTTGTGTCCTCCATAGTGGAGATATTGTATCCACATATGTATTGATCGATGACAGGAATGCCCTCTTGTTATTGACTATCGCCCACGTACGTTACGACATGCCACACGACGAAAAGAAGGAGAATAAGGCGTATAGTCGCTGTATTTTCTTGAATTTACAACCGAACAGGATTGCCCGGATCATATAGCATGTGCAGAATGCAACATTTTTCCTTACCAGGCAGACTAACGTTTACACTGACCATAATCTCTCGGATTTTCTTCCAAACGAGTGCCAATCTGTTTAGAAACTTGTGTGAAAAGCAGCAGCGAACAATGTTCTTTGGCTTTCAGGGGCAAAAAGTCCTGGTTAGGGGCTGAATTTGACAGTCCTCCAGGACTCCTGGCATAAGCGGGGAGCATTTTGAGTACTTTTCGGTCCGAAACGGACTCCGATTGACAGAGTTATGACCGTTTTAGTGAACACCGATCCTTTATATGGTGGTCCTTGAAAGAACTTCATTTTCCCGTAGTGGAGATATTTTTTCCACATATGTATTGATCGATGCCAGGAACGCCCGCTTGTTATTGGCTGTCGCCCACATACGTTACAACATGCCACATGGCGAAAACAAGGAGAACAAAGCATATAGTCGCCCATTTTCTTGAATTTACAACTAAACAGGATTCCCCATATCATATAGCATGTGCAGAATGCAACATTTGTCCTTACCAGGCGGACTAATGTTTACCTCAACATAATCTCTCAGATTTTCTTCCAAACGAGTGCCAATGGGTTTAGAAACTTGTGTGAAAAGTAGCGGCGAATGATGTTCTTTGATTTTCAGGTGCAAAAAGTCCTGCTTAGGAGCCGAATTTGATGCTCCTTCGGGATTCCTGGAACAAGCCGGTAGTACTTTGTAGATTCCCATGCTCGTCGCAAGCATTTTGAGTACTTGTGGGTCTGAAACGGACTCAAATGACAAAGTTAAGACCGTTTTAGTGAACACCGGTCCTTTATATGGCAGTCCTTGAAGGAACTTCATTTTCCCGTGACGCGTTCTGGTGCGCCGCCCCAAAATTTTGTGTCCTCCATAGTGGAGATATTGTTTCCACATATGTATTGATCGATGCCAGGAATGCCCTCTTGTTATTGGATGTCGCCCATGTACGTTACGGCAAGCCACACAGTGAAAACAAGGAGAATAAGACTTAAGGTCGCCGTATTTTTTTGAATTTACAACCAAACAGGATTCCTCGGATAATATAGCATGTGCAGAATGCAACATTTGTCCTTACCAAGCGGACTAGTTTACACTGAACATAATTTCTCAGATTTTTCTTCCAAACAAGTGCCAATGGGTTCAAAAACTTGTGTGAAAACTAGTGGCGGAGGATGTTCTTTGACTTTCAGGGCCAAAAAGTCCATCTTAGGGGCCGAATTTGACGGTGCTCCGGGATTCCTGGCGCAAGTGGGTAGTATTTTCTAGATTCCCACGCTCGTCGAGAGCATTTTGAGTACTTGTGGGTCCAAAATAGACTTCGAATGACAAAGTTATGACCGGTTTGGTGAACATCGGTCCTTTATATGGCATTCCTTGAAAGATCTTCATTTTCCCGTGACGCGTTTCGGCATGTTGCACCCAAATTTTGTGTCCTCAGTAGTGGAGATATTGTATCCACATATGTATTGATCGATGCCGGGAATGCCCTCTTGTTATTGGCTATCGCCCACGTATGTTACATGATGCCACACGGCGAAAACAAGGAGATTAAGGCCTATACTCGCCATATTTTCTTGAATTTATAACCAAACAGGATTCCCCGGATAATATAGCATGTGCAGAATGCAACGTTTTTCCTTACCAGGTGAACTAATGTTTACACTCACCATAATCTCTCGGATTTACTCCCAAACATGTGCCAACGGGTTCAGAAACTTGTGTGAAAAGTAGCGGCGAACGATGTTCTTTGACTTTGAGAGGCAAAAAGTCCTGCTTAGGGATCAAATTTGACGGTCCTCCGGGACTCCTGGCGTAAGTGGGGAGCATTTTGAGTACCGGTTGGTCCGAGACGGACTCCGAATGACAAAGTTATGACCGTTTTAGTGAACATCGGTCCTTTATATGGCGGTCCATGAGAGACCTTCATTTTCCCATGACACGTTCTGGTGCGCCGCCCCAAAATTTTGTATCCTCCAAAGTGGAGATATTGTTTCCACATATTTACTGATCGATGTCAGGAATGCCCTCTTGTTATTGGTTGTCACCCACGTACGTTACGGCATGCCACACGGCGAAAACAAGGAGAATAAGCCTTATATTCGCCATATTTTCTTGAATTTACAACCAAACAGGATTCCCCGGATCATATAGCATGTGCAGAATGCAACGTTTGACCATACCAGGCGGACTAATGTGTAAACTCAACATATTCTTTCAGATTTTCTTCCAAACGAGTGCCAATGGGTTCAGAAATTTGTGTGAAAAAACAGCGGGGAATGATGTTCTTTGACTTTCAGGGGAAAAAAGTCCTGCTTAGGGGCCGAGTTTAACGATCCTTCGGGACACCTGGTTCAAGAGGGTAGTATTTTATAGATTCGCATGCTCGTCGCGAGCATTTTGAGTACTTGTGGGTCCGAAACGGACTCCGAATGACAAAATTAAGAACGTTTTAGTGAACACCGGTCCTTTATATGGCAATCCTTGAAAGAACATCATTTTCCTGTGACGCGTTCTGGCGCGCAGCCCCGAAAATTCGTGTCCTCAATAGTGGAGATATTGTTTCCACATATGTATTGATCGATGCCAGGAATTCCCTCTATTGGTTGTCGCCCACGTATGTTACGGCATGCCATACGACGAAAACAAGGAGAATAAGGCATAAGGTCACCGTATTTTCTTGAATTTACAACCAAACAGGAATCCCGAGATCATATAGCATGCGCAGAATGCAACGTTTTCCTTACCAGGCGGACTAACATTTACACTCACCATAATCTCTCGGATTCTCTTCCAAACGAGTGCCAATGGGTTCAGAAACTTGTGTGAAAAGCAGCAGCGAACGATGTTCTTTGACTTCCAGGGGCAAAAAGTTCTTAGGGGCCAAATTTTACACTCCTCCGGGACTCATGTTGCAAGCGGGTAGTATTTTCTAGATTCCCACGCTCGTCGCGAGCATTTTGAGTACTTGTTGGTCCGAAACGGACTCCGAATGACAAAGTTATGACCGTTTTAGCGAACACTCGTCCTTTATATGGCAGTCCTTGAAAGAGCTTCATTTTCCTGTGACGCGTTCTGGCGCGCCGCCCCAAAATTTTGTTTCCTCCATAGTGGAGATATTGTTTCCATATATGTATTGATCGATGCGAAGAGTGCTCTCTTGTTATTGGCTGTCGCCCACGTACGTTACGGCATGCCACACGGCGAAAACAAGGAGAATAAAGCTTACGGTCGCCTTATTTTCTTGAATTTACAACCAAACAGGATTCCCCAGATCATATAGAATGTGTAGGATGCAACATTTGTCCTTACCAGGCGGACTAATATTTACACTCACCATAATCTCTCGGATTTTCTTCGAAACGAGTGCTAATAGGTTCAGAAACTTGTGTGAAAAGCAGCGGCGAACGATGTTCTTTGACTTTCAGGAGTGAAAAGTTCTACTTAGGGGCCGAATTTGACGCTCCTCCAGGACTTGTAGCGTAAGCGGGGAGCATTTTGAGTAGTTGTGGGTCTGAAACGGACTACGAATGACAAAGTTATGACCGTTTTAGTGAACATTGGTCCTTTATATGGCGGACCTTGAAAGAAGTTCGTTTTCCCGTGATGCGTTCTGGCGCGCCGCCCCAAAATTTTGTATCCTCCATAGTGGAGATATTGTATCCACATATGTATTGATCGATGCCAGGAATGTCCTCTTTTATTTGTCATCGCCAACGTACGTTATGGCATGCCACACGGTGAAAACAAGGAGAATAAGCTTTATAGTCACCGTATTTTCTTGAATTTAAAACCAAACAGGATTCCTCGGATCATATAGCATGTGCAGAATGCAACATTTGTCCTTACCAGGCGGACTAATGTTTACACTCAACATAATCTCTCAGATTTTCTTCCAAACGAGTGCCAATCGGTTCAGAAACTCGAGTGAAAAGCAGCGGCGAAAGATGTTCTTTGACTTTCAGGGGCCAAAAGTCCTGCCTAGGTTCCGAATTTGATGGTGCTCCGGGACTCCTAGCGCAAGTGGTTAGTATATTCTAGATTCCCATGCTCGTCGCGAGCATTTTTAGTACTTGTGGGTCCGAAATGGACTCCGAATGACAAAGTTATGACCGTTTTAGTGAACACCGGTCCTTTATATGGCAGTCCTTGAAAGAACTTCATTTTCCCGTGACGCGTTCTGGCGTGCCGCCCCGAAATTTTGAGTCCTCCATTGTGGAGATATTGTTTCCACATATGTATTGATCGATGCCAGGAAGGCCCTCTTGTTATTGGTTGTCGCCCACGTACATTACGGCATGCCACACGGTGAAAACAAGGAGAATAAGGATTAATGTCGTCGTATTTTCTTGAATTTACAACCAAACAAGATTCCTCGGATCGTATAGCATGTGGAGAATGCAATGTTTGTCCTTACCAGGTGGACTAATGTTTACACTCACCATAATCTCTCGGATTTTCTTCCAAACGAGTGCCAATGGTTTCACAAACTTGTGAGAAAAGCAGCGGCGAACGTTGTTCTTTTACTTTCAAGGGCAAAAAGTCCTGCTTAGGGGCCGAATATGACGCTCCTCCGGGACTCCTGGCGTAAGCGGGGAGCATTTTGAGTAGTTGTGGGTCCGAAACGGACTACAAATGACAAAGTTATGACCATTTTAGTGAACATTGGTCCTTTATATGGCGGTCCTTGAAAGAACTACATTTTCTCGTGATGCGTTCTGGTGCGCCACCCCGAAATTTTGTATCCTACATAGTGGAGATATTGTTTCGACATATGTATTGATCGATGCCAGGAATGCCCTCTTATTATTGGTTGTCGCCCACGTACGTTAAGGCATGCCACACGGCGAAATCAAGGAGAATAATGGTTATAGTCGCCGTATTTTCTTGAATTTACAACCAAACAGGATTCCCCGGATCATATAGCAAGTGCAGAATGCAACGTTTGTCCATACCAGGTGGACTAATGTTTACACTCAACATAATCTCTCAGATTTTCTTCCAAACGAGTGCCAATGGGTTCAGAAACTGTTGTCAAAGCAGCGGGGAACGATGTTCTTTGAATTTCAGGGGCAAAAAGTCCTACTTAAGGGCCGAGTTTGACGCTCCTCTGGGATTCCTAGCGCAAGCGAGTAGTATCTTCTAGATTTCCACGCTCATCGCGAGCATTTTGAGTATTTGTGGGTCCCAAACAGACTCCGAATGACAAAATTAAGAAAGTTTTAATGAACACTGGTCCTTTATATGGCAGTCCTTGAAAGAACTTCTCTCTCTTGTGACGCGTTCTGGGGCGCCACCCCGAAATTTTGTGTCCTCCATATTTGAGATATTGTTTCCACATATGTATAGATCGATGCCAGGAATGCCCTCTTGTTATTGGCCGTCGCCCACGTACGTTACGACATGCCACACGGCGAAAACAAGGAGAATAAGGCTTAAGGTCGCCGTATTTTCTTGAATTTACAACCAAACAGGATTCCCCGGATCATATAGGAAGTGTAGAATGCAATGTTTGTCCTTACCAGGTGGACTAATGTTTACACTCACTGTAATCTATTGGATTCTCGTCCAAACGAGTGCCAATGGGTTCAGAAACTTGTGTGAAAAGCAACGGCGAACGATGTTCTTTGACTTTCAAGGGCAAAAGTCCTTAGGGGGCGAAGTTGACGCTCCTCCTTGACTCCTGGCGCAAGCGAGTAGTATTTGCTAGATTCCCACACTCATCGCGAGCATTTTGAGTACTTGTGCTTCCGAAACGGACCCTAAATGACAAAGTTATGACCGTTTTAACGAACACCGGTCCTTTATATGGTAGTCCTTGATAGAACTTCATTTTCCCATGACGAGTTTTGGTATGCCGCCCCAAAATTTTGTGTCCTTCATAGTGGAGATATTGTTTGCACATGTGTATTGATCGATGCCAGGAATGACCTCTTATTAATGGCTGTCGCCGATGTACGTTACGGCATGCCACACGGTGAAAACAAGGAGAATAAGGGTTATAGTCGCCGTAATTTCTTGAATTTACAACCAAACAGGATTCCCTGGATCATATAGCATGTGCAGAATGCAACATTTGTCCATACCAGGCGGACTAATTTTTACACTCAAAATAATATCTCAGATTTTCTTCCAAACGAGTGCCAATGGGTTCAGAAACTTTTGCCAAATCAGCGGGGAACGATGTTCTTTGACTTTCAGGGGTAATGTCCTGCTTACGGGCCGAGTTTGACGCTCCTCCGGGACTCCTAGACTGCCACGCTCGTCGCGAGCATTTTGAGTATTTCTGAGTCTGAAACGGACTCCGAATGACAAAATTAAGAACGTTTTAGTGAACACCGGTCCTTTATATGGCAGTCCTTGAAAGAACTTCTATTTCCTGTGTCGCGTTCTGGCGCGCCGCCCTGAAATTTTCTGTCCTCTATAGTGCAGATATTCTTTCCACATATGTATTGATCGATGCTAGGAATGCCCTCTTGTTATTGATTGTCGCCCACGTACGTTACGGCATGCCACACGGCAAAAACAAGGAGAATAAGGCTTAAGGTCGGCGTATTTTCTTGAATTTACAACCTAACAGGATTCCTGGATCATATAGCAAGTGCGGAATGCAATGTTTGTCCTTACGAGGCAGAGTAATGTTTACACTCACCATAATCTCTTGGATTCTCTTCCAAACGAGTGCCAATGGGTTCAGAAACTTGTGTGAAAAGCAGCAGTGAACGATGTTCTTTGACTTCCAAGGGCAAAGAGTCCTTAGGGGCCGAATTTGACGCTCCTCCAGGACTCCTGGTGCAAGTGAGTAGTATTTTCTAGATTCTCACGCTCATCGCGAGCATTTTGAGTACTTGTGGGTCTGAAACGGACTCTGAATGACAAAGTTATGACCGTTTTAACGAACACCGGTCCTTTATATGGCATTCCTTGAAATAACTGCGACATATGTATTGATCGATGCCAGGAATGCCCTCTTGTTATTGGCTGTCGCCCACATATGTTACGACATGCCACATGGCGAAAACAAGGAGAATAAGGCTTAGGGTCGCCGTATATTCTTGAATTTACAACCAAACAGGATTCCCCCGATCATATATCATGTGCAGAATGCAACATTTGTCCTCACCAGGCGGACTAATGGTTACACTCACCATAATCTCTCAGATTCTCTTCCAAACAAGTGCCAATGGGTTCAAATACTTGTGTGAAAAGCAGAGGTGAACTAGGTTCTTTGACTTTCAAGGTTAAAAAGTCCTTCTTAGGTGCTGAATTTGACGGTCCTCCGGGACTCCTGGCAATATCGGGTAGTGTTTTCTAGATTGCCACGCTCGTCGACATCATTTTTAGTATTTATCGGTCTGAAATTGACTCCGAATTACAAAGTTATGACCGTTTTAGTGAACACCGGTCCTTTATATGGCAGTCCTTGAAAGAACATCATTTTCCCATGACGCTTTCTGGTGCGCCGCCCCGAAATTTTGTGTCCTCCATAGTGGAGATATTATCCACATATGTATTGATTGATGCCAGGAATGCCCGCCTATTATTGGCTGTCGCCCATGTACGTTACGGCATGCCACACGGCGAAAACAAGGAGAATAAGGTTTATAGTCGCCGTATTTTCTTTAATTTACAACCAAATAGGATTTCCCGGATCATATGCATGTGTAGAATGCAACGTTTGTCCTTACCAGGCAGACTAATGTTTACCCTCACCATAATCTCAGATTTTCATCCAAGCCAGAGCCAATGGGTTCAGAAACTTGTGTGAATAGCAGCGGAGATGATGAGGACATGACTACCTTGGATACGACAAAAAATATTGCATACATGCATATTTTTCAGGTGATTTCTAGTGCAAACTATCCAATAATATATTTATGTTATCCAGAACAAAAATACTTCACACACTTTTGTGTTTTGTCTAATTGCAGGTGTATGGGACATTTGTACAATCCACATATGAAGATGAGGGAAAAGGAGAAGTTTAGGTTCTGTTCAAAAAGTCCTCTCACGTCACTTTTGGGCCAACAGAAGATAGAGTCCAAGTCTCCCACGTTCTGCATTCAGATTCGGACTACATAGACATACCTGACTCAAAACGTCAACAACTTTTTCATATGGACTCCTAATTGGGTGATTCTTTTTTTGTTGGAAAGTAGATTTCGTGCTCTTTCCAACCCAATTGGAATCACCTTCAAATTAGTCCGGAGCATTGATATATCGACGAAAGAGTCTGACGCTGCAGCAGAATCCGAGTCAAACAACAGGTCCAAAGGTGTTGCACCACCTCCACTTGGGCCCATGAGCCTTGTACGACCTACCGTTAGTTTTAGGCTGCCTTGGGACGTCCTTCCACCTCCTTGGCCGCCACCCCTTGCTCCTATATAAGTATATCCATCTAGTAGCTTTTTCCTTGGGATTTGTTTAGTTAAAAGTTAGCCATTGCAGCTTCGTGTACTTCGTTTGTGTCCAACGACCAGACCAAGACCGCTTTCAGATCCCCATATTTATAAATACTTTATCTATATTCGCAATATTCAGATTGCATTATCATATTCTTGCTTGTTCTTTGATTGCGTGCAGGAATAGACCTTCATGGTCAGGCTGATCGTGCTTCCAGGATCGTCGGTAACCTTGGGAGATTGGTTTAGCTATTGCTAAGGCGCAACGTCATGCACGTTTGTAGCCGGATCGTCAAAGTCGTCTCGACCAAATCGATAGTTATCATCTCATCGAAAGGTCGGGACAACCCGCCTCTATCAAGTGGTGTCAGTTTTCAGGTTGCTCGGTGAGAATTCCCAGTTTTTCCTAGGTTAGATTTATTTTCTTACCTATTGTCCAAGAAAAAGCCACAAAAAGTTAGATATATTCATCCTTTGTCCAGGCCAGTCTGAGCCTTTGCAATTTTTCTTTTCATTGCTTGCATAGTTGAATTATCGGTTGCATCATCGTGTCGAGTTGCTAGTCTTAGTGTCTAGTTTGTTTAGAGTTTCGAGTTCTGTTCACATTAGTCACACCGCCGCTGCATCATTATCCCTTCCATTGTCTAACACCCATCCATCATTTTCCACCACGTACTATCCACCGTTCATTGTCATAATCATAGTTGAGATCGTTCACATCTTCGCTTGATCCAATCTTCATCTTATCTAGTTTGTTTTGGAAAGAGGGAAAGATAAAAAAACATGAAAAAAAGAAGTCAGAGAAAAAAGAGAAAAAAAGAAAAAAGTGTGAGGAAAAAGAGAGAGAAAAAAAAACAAAATTGGGATCTATCTAGACACAATCTCGTAGTTGAATTCGGATTGGAATATGTTGTGTGCACTATTCAGTAAAATAGGCATAGCTTTCTCATACGAAGTCCGTTTTGGATCCGCTGAGTACTCAAACGAAAGCTAGCGACGAGACGCGTCTAAATAGTTGCAGAAGCTTGTTCAGTATTTGGCACCTCAAAATCGGCTTCTAAATAGGTCTTTTTGCCCTCCGAGGTGCACAAAAACAGCTTATTCTAGTTTTTCAGGCCAGTTTTAGAATTTTTTGACTCCTCATATCAACTCAGAATTGAGTGATTCCTTTTGTGTTTGAAAGCTTGATTCTATACCATTCTTGAAAAAAATTATCAAAAAATTGGCATAAACTTTCCAGAGGAAAGTTCGAGACAAAGTTGTTGATATATCCTGCTTGGCTGTTGTTTCACATCATTATCTTTACTGCCGTTGTGATCTTCACTTATATATTGCTATCCAGAGCTACTTAGTATCCTTCATTGATGCTAGTTATGCTACGCCGTAACCTCATTAGTGTTCTAGGCTCGCGTCTCTAGTCTGGTCTATAGGACCGGCACAATACCGTCGTTGAGCGTTTCTTAAACATTGCATCTCTGAATTGATTATTTCTAATCTTTTGCTACCATATACTTAAGCCTTCCAAGCTCCACATATTTGTACATCGTGTTTATGCACTTTCCCCTGGCAATCGCTTTACTCAATCTTCAGAGTTATTTGACACCGCTGGTTGCCGATCACCACCTGCTGCATGGTAAGAACTTGTAAGATATTGAGATTTTCTATACTGTGAGTGTTTTACCACCACTTCCAAGTAGTTCGTAGGAACATTTTTTTGGATTATGTTTCTTGTTTCTACTAATCATGACAGGATCCAGAGTCAATTCATGGGCTTTGTCAATCGTGGGAGACGTGCTACCACCTTTGCAAATACCACAACCGTCACAAGGGGCGCACAAACATCCAAATGCACATGACCAGGTTAATGTATCTATACCACCATTTAATGGCCGTTTTAGACCTGCTTTATATATTGAATGGGAGTTCAACATAATAAATATATTTGCTTCCCATAATTTTTATGAACATAAAAAGGTTAAGGTTGCGGTTGGTTCTTTCACTGGTTATGCTTTGGTTTGGTGGAGTGAATGTTGTCGGTTACACCCTGATTATATACCTACTACTTGGAATGGTTTGAAACTTGCCATGCGACATACTTTCGTTCCCGCTTATTATACTCGCGACATGATTAAGAAGTTGCAACATTTAAAACAAGGTAGTGACACTGTAACAGAATATTATGATGATTTACAAACTACCTTGTTGCATTGCTCTTTATAAGAAAGTGAAGATGATTTTATGGATAGATTTTGGGGAGGATTAAACCGTGATATTCAAGAGATACTAATTCATGAAGAGTGTTATCCTGTGGACCATTTGTTTCGTCTTGCTTGCAAAGCTGAACAGGAAATAAAACGACGTGTTGCCCACGAGGAGAACAAGCACGCAGTGCACATTCCAAGAGTTGATATGATCGTTCCTTCAACTACTAGGCATACTATGACAACCACATCCGTTGTTGTGAGGACTACATCACCTCCACCATGTGACACATCGCCCCCGAGAGTCGCTACCTCATTTGAGTTGATCATAAGAGGTAATGACAAAGGTACTGATCTTCCATCTCTACATGAGAATGATGAATGCCTTGTCAATTTGAATGCACCATTTGATGAGCTAGCCACTACTTTGATTGTACCACCTATTTTAGACAACTATGTTGATAATTTGACTTTGCCATGTGATCAAACAACTGAAATACCAACAAATTTGAGTGCACCCATTGAATTAACTGTTGATGCAAAAGAACCAATGTTTAATCATTTTGATATGACCCCTAATCTTGGTGATGATTCTGTGTCCAATGACTTATTGCATGTTTGCTTATTTAAGCATGTTGTCGCATTTAAATTTGATGCAAGTAAGATTTATTCACCAATGTTGGGATGGTTTAATGATGAATATTGTCAATCTTTTGATATGAATAAGAGCTTCACTTATATGTGCAAACTGAGTTGCAATATTTTCATGCCTTCTACTTGTGATAATTTTTTGGCTTTAGATTTTATGAACTATGAAAGTTACTCATGTATACATGTGTCATATGTACAAAAATCAAGGGAAGTAAAAATGGATGACATATACATATACAACATGTACACCTTGTCTCTTTTGTTAGCCAGATTTCATATTAAGAAACGTCGAGGATGGCTTTGTTTTTAAGAAGGGGAGGATGATGAGGACATGAATACCTTGGATACGACCAAAAATATTGCATACATGAATATTTGTCAGGTGATTTCTAGTGCAAACTATCCAATAATCTATTTATGTTATCCAGAACAAAAATACATCACATACTTTTGTGTTTTGTATAATTGCAGGTGTATGGGACATTTGTACGATCCACATATGAAGATAAGGGAAAAGAATAAGTTTAGGTTCTGTTCAAAAAGTCCTCTCACGTCACTTTTGAGCCAAGAGAAGATAGAGTCCAAGTCTCTCACGTTTTGCATTCAGGTTCGGACTGCACAGACATACCTGACTCAAAATGTCAACAACATTTTCATACGGAGTCTGAATTGGGTGATTCTTTTTTTGTTGGAAAGTAGATTTCGTGCACTTTCCAACCCAATTGGGATCACCTTCAAATTCGTCTGGAGCATTGAGATATCGACGAAACAATCTGACGCTGCAGCAGAATCCGAGTCAAACAACAAGTCCAAAGGTGTTGCACCACCTCCACATGGGCCCATGAGCCTTGTACGACCTAGGGTTAGTTTTAGGCTGCCTTGGGATGTCCTTCCACCTCCTTGGCCGCCACTCCTTGCTCCTATATAAGTAGATCCATCTAGTAGCTTTTTCCTTGGGATTTGTTTCGTTAAAAGTTAGCCATTGCAACTTCGTGTACTTCGTTTGTGTCCGACGACCATACCAAGACCGCTTTCAAATCCCCACCTTTATCAATACTTCATCTATATTCGCAATATTCAGATTGCATTATCATATTCTTGCTTGTTCTTCGATTGCATGCAGGAATAGACCTTCATGGTCAGGCTGATCGTGCTTCCAGCATCGTTAGTAACCTCGGGAGATTGGTTTAGCGATTGCTAAGGCACAACATCATGCACGTTTGTAGTCAGATCATCAAAGTTGTCTGCACCAAATCGATAGTTATCATCTCATCGAAAGATCGGGACACCCCGCCTCTATCAGACGAACGATGTTCTTTGACTTTCAGGGGAAAAAAGTCCTGCTTAGGGGACAAATTTGATAGTCGTCGGGACTCCTGGTGCAAGTGGGTAGTATATGTTAGATTCCCACGCTCGTCGTGAGCATTTTGAGTACTTGTGGGTCCGAAACGGACTCCGAATGACAAACATATGACCATTTTAGTGAACACCGGTCATTTATATGGCGGTCCTTGAAAGAACTTCATTTTCCCATGACACCTTCTGGCGCGCCGCCCCGAAATTTTGTATCCTCCATAGTGGAGATATTGTTTCCACACATGTAATGATTGATGCCAGGAATGCCCTCTTGTTATTCGCTATCGCCCACGTACGATACGGGATTCCACACAGCAAAAACAAGGAGAATAAGGCTTATAGTCGCCGTATTTTCTTGAATTTACAACCAAACATGATTCCCCAGATCAAATGGCATGTGCAGAATGCAAAATCTGTCCTTAACAGGTGGACTAATATGTACACTCACCATAATCTCTCGGATTTTCTTCCAAACGAGTGCCAATGGGTTCAGAAACTTGTGTGAAAGCAGCGGCGAACGCTGTTCTTTGACTTTCAGGGGCAAAAATTCCTGCTTAGGAGCCAAATTTGACGGTTTTCTAGGACTCCTGGCGCAAACGGGGAGTATTTTATAGATTCCCATGCTCGCTGCGAGCATTTTGAGTACTTGTGGGTCCGAAATGGACTCCGAATGACAAAGTAATGACCGTTTTAGTGAACACTAGTCCTTTATATGGCGGTCCTTGAAACAACTTCATTTTCCCGTGACGCGTTCTATCATGTCGCCCCGAAATTTTGCGTTCTCCATAGTGGAGATATTGTTTCCACATATGCATTGATCGATGCCAGGAATACCCTTTTGTTATTGGTTGTCGCCCACATATGTTACAGCATGCCACACGGCGAAAACAAGGAGAATAAGGCTTATAGTTCTGATTAGGGGCCGAGTTTGACGCTCCTCCGGGACAAAAAGTCCTCCTTAGGGGCCAAATTTGATGGTCCTTCGAATCTCCTGGCACAAGTAGGGAGTATTTTCTAGATTCCCACGCTCGTCGGGAGCATTTTGAGTACTTGTGGGTCCGAAACGGACTCCGCATGACAAAGTTATGACTGTTTTAGTGAACACCGGTCCTTGATATGATAGTCCTTGAAAGAACTTCAATTTCCCATGACGTGTTCTGGCGCGTCGCTCTAAAATTTTGTGTCCTCCATAGTATTGACATTGTTTCCACAATGTATTGATTGATTCCAGGAATTCCCTCTTGTTATTGGCTGTCACCCACGTACGTTACGGGATACCATAAGGCGAAAACAAGGAGAATAAGGCTTCTAGTGGTCGTATTTTCTTGAATTTACAACCAAACATGATTCCCCGGATCAAATAGCATGTACAGAATGCAACATTTGTCCTTACCAGGTGGACTAATATTTACACTCACCATGGTCTCTCAGGTTTTCTTCCAAACGAGTGCCAATGGGTTCAGAAACTTGTGTGAAAGCAACGGCGAACGCTGTTCTTTGACTTTCAGGGGCAAAAAATCCTGCTTAGGAGACGAATTTGATGGTTGTCCGGGACTCCTGGCACAAACGGGGATTATTTGCTAGATTCCCATGCTCGTCGCGAGCATTTTGAGAACTTGTGGGCCCGAAACGGACTCCAAATGACAAAGTTATGACCGTTTTAGTGAACATCGGTCCTTTATATGGCGGTCCTTGAAAGAACTTCATTTTCCCGTGACACGTTCTAGCATGTCGCCCCGAAATTTTGCGTCCTCCATAGTGGAGATATTGTTTCCACATATGCATTGATCGATGCCAGGAATACCCTTTTTTTATTGGCTGTCGCCCACCTACGTTACGACATGCCACACGGCAAAAACAATGAGAATAAGGCTTAGGGTCGCCGTATATTCTTAAATTTACACCCAAACAGGATTCCCCGGATCATATAGCATGTGCAGAACACAATGTTTGTCCTTGCCAAGGGATTGACTTCGATGAAACATTTGCTCCCGTGGCTAGGCTTGAAGCTATTCGCATACTGCTAGCCTACGCAAATCATCATAACATCCTTCTGTATCAAATGGATGTGAAGAGTGCCTTTCTCCATGGCAAGATTGAAGAAGTGTATGTTTCACAACCACCTGGCTTTGAAGATCCGAAACATCCTGACATGGTTTACAAGCTCAACAAGGCACTGTATGGCCTCAAACAAGCCCCTCATGCTTGGTATGACACACTCAAAGACTTCCTAAAGAGCAAAGGCTTCAAACCTGGTTCCATGGATCCCACACTCTTCACGAAGACGTATGATGGTGAACTGTTTGTGTGCCAAATATATGTGGATGACATTATCTTCGGCTGCACTAATCAAAAATACAGTGATGAGTTTGGACACATGATGCAAGAGCAATATCAAATGTCTATGATGGGTGAGATTAAGTTCTTCCTTAGTCTTCAAATACGTCAGCAAAGCAATGACATCTTCATATCTCAAGAGAAATACCTCAAAGACTGCCTGAAGAAGTTTGGAATGCAAGACTGCAAAGGTTACACGACGCCAATGCCAACCAAAAGTCATCTGGGTCCTGACGCCAAAGATAAAGAGTTCGATCAAAAGGTATACCACTCCATGATTGGTTCTTTACTTTATTTATGTGCATCTAGGCCAGATATAATGCTTAGTGTTTGCATGTGTGCCCGATTCCAAGCGGCACCAAAGGAATCGCATCACTTAGATGTGAAGAAAATTCTTCGATATTTGGCTTACACCCCAGCACTAGGATTATGGTATCCAAAGGGCTCAGAGTTTGGTCTAGTTGGATTCTCGGATGCTGATTATGCTGGTCACAAGGTGGATCACAAGTCTACATTAGGCACATGTCACTTTCTGGGACAATCACTTGTTTGTTGGTCTTCAAAGAAGCAGAATTGTGTATCTCTCTCCACTACTGAATCTAAATACATTGCTGCTGGATCTTGCTGCGCTCAGCTTCTATGGATAAAGCAAACACTCAAAGACTATGGCATCCATCTAAAGCAAGTACCACTCTACTGCGACAATAAAAGCGCCATCAAGATTTCCAACAACCCAGTTCAGCACTCGAAGACAAAGCACATTGAATTCCGTCATCACTTCCTTAGAGATCATGTCATGAAGGAAGATATTGATATCATTCACATCAACACTGAAGAGCGGCTGGCAGATATCTTCACAAAGCCCTTGGATGAGAAAAGGTTTTGCAAGTTGCGGTGTGAGCTAAATATCTTGGAATCCTCAAATGTCCTATGATTAGGCACACATTCTAACACTCATGCATGTTGATGACTTAGATGTGCAACACACGAAGTAACATATATCTTCACTCAATAAAGACTTACACTCTAAGTGTGAATACATTAACGTGGAATTTGACTTTGGAGCGCCACGATAATTGTGCGCCATGTCTGGGTCTAGTACTTACTATACGGTGGGTAACGCCACCACCAAATTTTTGTTTGGAGTGTTTTCTGTTGGCATTACATTTGTAAAGTCTTCGCATTTGGTTTGTCTTCAATATTAACATGTCTTCATGTTTATCTTCACTATATCGATTTGATCTTATTCGGATATATTCATATATTAGCGTTCTGTCCTCTACAACATTCACTTATAGCTATGTCTTCTCGTTTGAATCTTTTGAAATAAGTGAATGTGATCGGACCCTAACCTCTCTATGCTCCTGTCTCAAATCTATCTATCCAAGTCATATGCATTCTATTGAAACCGTTGAATGTCTTCTCTGCGTCCTTGTCAGCAGAAGATACAGAGACAAACATTAAATCTGTTTTAAATGCTCAATCTTTTTTGCCTGAAACCCGGAGAAGCGGGAACGACCACCCGACAATTTAGGTGTGCGTGGGAACATGGAACAACCTACAATGTGTTGCATGTTCGCCACGTGTCCCTTAGATGTGAACCGCTAGGGGCACTTGCGTAATAACGTTGTGTCATCCCTGTCCTTATAAATACACACCACACCCCAGTCAATATCTCTTCTTCCACTTCTCCTTCTCGCACAAACCCTAGAGCCACCGCTAGCTCTCGACGACGCCGGCGACGAAGCGCTTAGCTATCGCGATCTCACCGACACCGTCCTCACACCGGCCGCGGACATCGTCTTCTCCGCCGTTGCTGTAAGTGTCCTACGTCGCCAAGTTAGGGCACGGAAGATCGAACTGCTCGGCCTCATCTTCTACTCCGTCTAGCAGTTCTTCGTGTGGTAAATAAAACTTCTTCTTACTGTCCATTTGATCCGATAGATTCATCCTTTTCAACCACAAGTGGTTTTTGTCCCTACAAATTTGGATCTATCCTGTTCTACATCTCATAACATGCCTAGTATATTCACTTATGCTTCACAAAGTAGCTAGATTCCTCACTTGTACTTATTCTTGGATTCATAGAAATTTGGAACCAACTCTCAACATATGAGTGAATGTCTTCGCACTATGAGGTCAATGTCTTCTAAACTGATTTATCTTCAAAATCTTCTGAGAATGCATATGACCTCTTCCCCTTCCCTGGCATCTCTAATGCTGTCATAGGTACATGTCTGTGGGAGAATCCCTTGGTTCTCATAGTCTGCATTCATTTGCAGAGTTCTTACAACATCACATCAGTTCTCCTGAAGCTAATTCCTGTCTGAATAGCAGACGGAAGCCTTTGATAGTTTTGAAGCCATTCAGTCTGAACTACATGGCCGTAGATAAGTCGGCAAGGAAGGGAGGCAGGAAGCGCCGTGGGGATACATCAAAGGATTTTCCTGAAGATCTCTATGAGTTGTACAAGACTGACCCCGAAGAGGATTACAATCAGCGCAAAACACGAATACAATGGATTCAAAGATATTGGGCCGATCAATGGTTCAAATACTAGTTCGTGACGAAGGAGTATGCTGAGAAGAATGCCCTCAAGTGTCCTTGGGGTGATATTCTCTTTCGAAATCTTCAACCCAAGAACATACCTGAAGCTATTGCTCAGGGTTTCTACCCTTGTATGGTTCGTGGACCATAGCCTGCAAATTCTGACCCATCATCACTGTTATGGTGTCACGACGACAATCTGTTCAAGCGCAACCTTCAGTTTTCCAAGGCATCTGCCAAAGAGAACAAGAAATCGCTTGGGTTAGACTTCAACCCAGGTCCATCTGCTCCTCGGGGTGATGGCACCCGTGATGCTGAACCCAATATTATCGGGCCCTTCTACAACCTTGAAGGTCTCATAACACACATTGATGTTCAGGGGGCAGCCGTGGAGCACTCTGCAGATGACGTTCATTCTGATGAAGCGCCTGCTCCTCCCAAGCCACAGAAGCAGAAGAAACCAAAGGGTTCAAAGCCCTCCTTTGCACCAAAAGCTTAGCATGCGAAGGCTCTGGCTACTGCACCTCCTGAAGCCAGTGTGCAGTCTGAAGATCTCTCACGCATCTCCAAGACTAAGAAGATGAAGAAGCCCATTCAAACTTCTGGTCAAGCACTGACCCCAGCCGCCGTTCTTAGGAACGAGAATGAAGCCATTGATCTATCAAGTGACGACGATCTTGGCGATGATGCTCCTGAGTTGCTGATAAAGAGCAAAGAAGAGGCGGAGATCTTCAATGATCTACCCCTGTTTGATGTGGACATCTTGAACAACTTCATAGATGAATGGTTTGCCAGCATCAACCTCGACGACCTTGAGCTTCTAATTGGCATCAGTGTCTCTTTCCACAGTGCCATTGCTTCTGTGCTGGCTCTGGCTCAGAAGATTGTTGAATTGAAGAACAAAATTGATTATGAGAAGGCTCAGTTCAAGAAGAATGTGGCAAACCTTAGTGTGGCTGATGTTCAAAGCTTCAAGAAGACGCTGCATGAGCTCAAAGAGCAGTTCCACGAGAAGCGCGAGGAAGCAAAGGGTTCAAGAGAGAGAATGAAGTACTTTGCTGAGGAAAGTCTTCAAGCTCATAATGAAGCAGAAAAGCGCAAGGCTCTGGGGCGCCGTGGCATCGACCCTAGAATGGCTTCCAAGAAGAAGAAGAAGCCTGCTGTGGCCCAAGCTGAAGCATCAAGGCAGGAAGAACCCCACATTGTCTTCCCTGCCAGTATGACAGGCTCGAAGCCAAAGGTCTCCACAGCTTCTTCTAAACTTAAGAAAACAAGGGCAGCTGAAGCCGAAGCCCGTAAGCGCAAGACCAAGAACACCACTGACGACGCTCCACCGACCAAGAAGAGAAAAACCAAGAAGAAAGATCGGGCTCCTCCAACAGAGCCCCTTGTCGTCGAGCCAATCTCAGTGGCTCGTCGTGCGTCTGAACACTGTGAGCGCCAGTTGATAGTTCATGAGCCTGCTACCACAGAGGCTCCTGAAGCTGAAGAAGATCCAGCTGTTGACTCCACCGCAGCTGAAGACATTGGTCCCCAAGGCAATGTTGAAGATGATGAAGTCCTTCCTCACATCGAGCACAACATGGTATCATCGCCTGTTCTGACGAACAGCGAACTCATCAGCATTGGTCGTCGTTTGACGCCAATTGCTCAGGATGATTCATGGGCTGATCACCCTCAAGACTCCCCCCATCAAGAATCACCAAGTACTCCCCCACCTCAAGCCACCACTCCGGTGCTTGAAGATGATGACTTTGTGGTCCAGCCGACTCCCTCTCCAAAGGCGTCGCCCGCACTCCGCAGGCTTCGCAAAGGACCAAGGCCACAAGTAACTCTGTCAAGCGTTCCAGAAGGAGAAGAGCACCACAACTCAGTGGCACGACAAGTGTTCCTTGACGCCACTCCAACCGTGAATGTCTCAGAGTCTGAACCCAAAGCTGCTGAAGACATTCCGGCTGCATCAGCCGATGATCAAGAAGTGCCCCATCAAGAAGAAGAAGAACGTGTTGCTACACCCTTGTCCAACCCTGAAGTTGTTCTCGAGGAGAACGTGTCCGACTCTCCAGCTACTCAAGTGGAGGATGAAAATACTGAGGTGGCCACTAACACCAATACTGAAGCCAATGGCGTTGTCATGGCCGAAGCTAATGTGGCGCTTGAAGCTAATGTGGTGAATGAACCTGAAGCCAATGCTGCACCTGACACAAATCTGCAGCCTGAAGCCAATGCCTCAGCTCCTGTACCACCTCCAAGGCCATGCACCATCGAGCAAGAATATGATCGTGGTCAGCTTGTTACCGTCCGCTGGCCAATTCTAGTTCCTCCGCCTGCTCCCAGACCTCAATTTGACTATCATGTGGAGCACCGGCCTCAGGTCCATAAGCCAAAGCCAAGGCTGCCAAGGTTTCCATGCACCGCAACTTCACCAGGATCCTTTAATGTAAATGGCTTCATTGCACACAACACCTTCTTTGATAGTGCCAAGAACCTCTACTCCAAGCCAAGAATTTCATCTGATCAATTTTGGAGCTACCAGCAGCATAGTTACTATTCCTGTGTACTCTATGATCAAGGGCGCATCTTTCCCCATATGTGTCTCGATAGTGAAGCTATTGCTGGATGACCCTTCTTGGAAGAGGTACTTGACAGTTTCCGTGATGCTGGTCTTTTGAACTTTGTGACTGCCAAAGAACATTGGAATGAAGAGCTTCTCCTACAATTTTATGCTACCCTCCACATTCGCGGCTACAACAGGCATCCGAAGACTCTGATCCTTGAGTGTATGATAGGTGATGTACACCATGAAGCTAAAGCCCAAGACATCATTGAGCTTACTGCCCCGCCCACTCCTGGTGAACACTATGAACCAGGTTGTCAGCTACACCAGAATGCTTTGGAGAGCATCTTCCAGAAGCCAGAGCCCAACATGAGCCAAATGCTGAGCATGATGAAGCCACTGCCCCATGACGTTGACTATCCAAAGGAATTCTTTGCCGAAGACCTAGAGTATCTGCCCCGCACTATTTATCACATCATCAGGAGAACTCTATGGCCTGTCAAAGGACATTCTCCTGCAGTGAAGCTTGAAGGAGCAATGAAGACATTGGTGTTCTATATCTTCAATGGCATCAGCTTCAATGCTCAAGACTTCTTCATTAGGCAATTGGATGCATCGGGCTCCGATATCTTTGGTATGAAGTTCTATGCTCCATGGGTAATGCGCCTCATCAAGGTTCACTCTGCTATCAACTATCAGCCTTCTGCGCGCAATCATCTCATATTCTTGCCAGCGGTTGATCTGTCTGTCGAAGCCATCTACCCAGAGCCTGCCAAAGAGCCTGTTTCTCTTCACAATGCTGATCACCAAAGCTTCACACAGCCCATTGAAGGAGTTCAGGCCGTCACTCGTGTTTATCCTTTGGCTGGCAATACACGTGCCCCTCGTACCCAAACTGAAGCCACTGAAAGCACAATTGCCCAAAGGACTCGGAAGCGATCTCATGTTCTCAATGACCGAGAGCTTCTAGTCGCCCTGCATCAGAAACATGATAAGCATCATGACTGGCTCAAGTGTCAAATGCATAGCCTCTTGGTACATGTCAATCGCATTCGCAACCTTGACACCAAGAATGCGTTTGTCACTCATGAAACCTGTCGCCGGTCGTGGAAGAGTCTGACTCTGCTGAGCTCTGAAGATGATCTTCAACAGGATGGCTTCACCGAGAGATTCAAGTTTGATTCCACTCCTCCACGGAACGCTCACTTGCGTCGGACTCCCTCACTTGAAGACTCTGACTATTCTTCCTCAAGTGCAACTGTTAATGCCAGACTCCTTGATGACTAAGATGATGCTACCTCACCACCTCCCACTTCAGTGTGTATCGACACTGCACCAAGTTCGTCTGCACCACCAAACCTCAACGATGACCCTGCTGCTTCGCCTACTCCTCATAGGAACGAGTAGAAAGCTCTATGTCTTCAAACCTTTTTGGTCATTACTGACAAAAGGGGGAGAAGCATATGAGTTGATAGTCTTGAAGCGGGTCCATATGGGTGGTTGCTATACTTTTGCTACATTTGCCAAGTGCTTACAACTCTCGCTTTTGATACATTTGGTTCTTTGAGTTGTAACACTTAAACTTGATGGTCGTCTACTACCTTTTCAGTCAACTATGTGATGCGATGATAAATTCCACATGTGCAACGGTAAATTCCGCATGAAGTCATTTTGCAAACGTCCATTTTTCATTATGCATGTCATTATCTTCGTTATATCTCTTCATGCATGATGAATTGTCTTCATAATTAGAAGAGGATCTCCACAAGTACAACTTGCCATGTGCATTTGCATTCAAAAGCAAAATACTTATATGCACATCTTCAGGGGAGCCCTTTTTGCTAGTTACAAAGAAAATAACTCAATCCTTTACAATGTCACATACTTTTATCCCCATTGAAAACTTCAACCAGTTTGTCATCAATCACCAAAAAGGGGGAGATTGTAAGTGCATCTAGTGCCACCCCTAGTTGGTTTTGGAGTATTGGCAACAAACCTGGTTGAGGGACTAATGTGTTTGTGAGAATTGCAGGATAACACAGGTAGTAGTCCCTCATTGATTGGTTTACCTATTGGAGATGACCCCTAAAAATGTGTCAAGACATTGAAGACAATGGTGGTATGTGAAGATATTCACATTGAAGACTATGACATGAGAAGACACCGCATGAAGACTTTGGAGCGCGAAGACATAGTTGTTTCGTAGTTTCATTTTCTTCTTTGTTGAGTCATAGGAACCACCATACTGTTAAGTGGGGTCCAAGTGAACAAAGTCAGAGTGACTAAAGTGATGCTCAACCAGATCCTAAGTCTTCGAGCGAAGACAATGAGAGCAAATCTTATCCAGAGCTAGACAAGCCAGCTTTACTTGTAGCCCAAGTCAAGCTACCGCGTGTGTTTGAAATCTGACCGTTGGAACATGTGTCGGTTCCTTAGTGACCCAGGGTCATTTCGGACAAATCAGGTCGGGTTGCCTAGTGGCTATAAATAGCCCACCCCCTACACCATAAATTGGTGGCTGCTCAGAGTTAGTGCACGGCTTTTGTCGTTTGAGAGCAACCCACCTCCGAAGCCTTTGAGTGATAAATCCTTGCGAGGACAGAGCCCTAAATACCCAGAGCCAAAGAGTGTTAGGCATCACTGAAGTCTTTCTGTCTGTGTGATCTGAAGACTTGTTACACTTGAGGACTGTGAATCCTCCAGCCGGTTAGGCGTCGCGTTTTGAGCATCCAAGAGTCATTGTGGATCACCGGTGGACGAAGTCTTTGAAGGTTTGGAAGTCTACCTTGAAGACTTACCTGAGTGATTGGGCGAGGACTGTGTGTCCTTAGCTCAAGGGGAATAAGGTGAAGATGTGGTCTTCTGAGTTGAATCTCAGCCTCCCTAACCAGACGTACAGTTGTCACAGCAACTGGAACTGGTCCAACAAATCCTTGTCTTCACCAAGCAACTAGTTCTATCCCTTCCTTCTCTTTATTTACAGTTGGTCTTTGTGAAGTCATTGCCTGCTTGCATTAGCTGTTTGTCTTCACTATGTGCCTGTTTGTTCTGATTGGCTTCATACTATCTTCCATCCTAATCCATACTGCCTAGCTGTTAATAGTCTTCGTGCTTTCACTTCTTTGAATACTTGACTATGGCTTGCCTAGTGTAGTCTACCTTCCACTACATGTTAATAGGTTCATTTCTATCGTTTGTCTTTGAAACTTCCATGTTTTGAAGACTTCCATAAAAATCGCCTATTCACCCCCCTCTAGTCGAGCACTAGCACTTTCAGCTACGGGTGAGAAGGTATCATCGTAGTCAACTCCTTGAACTTGTCGAAAACCTTTCCCAACAAGTCGAGCTTTGTAGACAGTAGCATTACCGTCAGCGTCAATCTTCTTCTTGAAGATCCATTTATTCTCGATGGCTTGCCGATCATCGGGCAAGTCAACCAAAGTCCATACTTTGTTCTCATACATGGATCCCATCTCAGATTTCATGGCCTCAAGCCATTTTGTTGAATCTGGGATCATCATTGCTTCCTTATAGATCGTAGGTTCGTCATGGTCAAGTAACATGACTTCCAAAATAGGATTACCGTACCACTCTGGTGCGGATCTTACTCTGGTTGACCTACGAGGTTCGGTAGTAACTTGATCTGAAGTTACATGATCTTCATCATTAGCTTCCTCACTTATTGGTGCAGGAGTCACGGGAACAGATTTCTATGAGGAACTACTTTCCAATAAGGGAGCAGGTACAATTACCTCATCAAGTTCTACTTTCCTTCCACTCACTTCTTTTGAGAGAAACATCTTCTCTAGAAAGGATCCATTCTTAGCAACGAATGTCTTGCCTTCGGATCTGTGATAGAAGGTGTACCCAACAGTCTCCTTTGGGTATGCTATGAAGACACATTTCTCCGATTTGGGTTCGAGCTTATCAGGTTGCCGCTTTTTCACATAAGCATCGCAGCCCCAAACTTAAAGAAACGACAACTTTAGTTTCTTGCCAAACCACAGTTCATAAGGCGTCGTCTCAATGGATTTAGATGGTGCCCATTTAACGTGAATGCAGCCGTCTCTAAAGCATAACCCCAAAACGATAGCGGTAAATCAGTAAGAGACATTGATACGTCTCCAACGTATCTATAATTTTTGATTGCTCCATGCTATATTATCTACTATTTTGGACATTATTGGGCTTTATTATCTACTTTTATATTATTTTTGGGACTAACCTATTAACCGGAGGCCCAGCCCAGAATTGCTGTTTTTTTGCCTATTTTAGGGTTTCGAAGAAAAGAATATCAAACGGAATCCAAACGGAATGAAACCTTTAGGAACGTGATTTTCTCACCGAACATGATCCAGGAGACTTGAACCCTATGTCAAGACACAAAGGAGGAGGCCATGAGGTAGGGGGGCGCCTACCCGCCCCCCCAGGCGTGCCCTCCACCCTTGTGGGCCCCCTGTTGCTCCACCGACGTACTCCTTCCTCCTATATAATACGTAACCCCAAACGATCAGATACAGATCCAAAACCCTAATTCCACTTCCGCAACTTTCTATATCCACGAGATCCCATCTTGGGGCCTGTTCCGGAGCTCCGCCGGAGGGGGTATCCATCACGGAGGGCTTCTACATCATCACCATAGCCCCTCCGATGAAGTGTGAGTAGTTCACCTCAGACCTACGGGTCCATAGTTATTAGCTAGATGGCTTCTTCTCTCTTTTTTGATCTCAATACAATGTTCGCCCCCTCTCTTGTGGAGAACTATTCGATGTAATCTTCTTTTTGCGGTGTGTTTGTTGAGATCGATGAATTGTGGGTTTATGATCAAGTCTATCTATGAACAATATTTGAATCTTCTCTGAATTCTTTTATGTATGATTGGTTATCTTTGCAAGTCTCTTTGAATTATCAGTTTGGTTTGGCCAACTAGATTGATCTTTCTTGCAATGGGAGAAGTGCTTAGCTTTGGGTTCAATCTTGCAGTGTCCTTTCCAAGTGACAGTAGGGGCAGCAAGGCACGTATTGTATTGTTGCCATCGAGGATAACAAGATGGGGTTTTCATCATATTGCATGAGTTTATCCCTCTACATCATGTCATCTTGCTTAAGGCGTTACTCTGTTTTCATCACCTTAATATTCTAGATGCATGCCGGGTAGCGGTCGATGAGTGGAGTAATATTAGTACATGCAGGCAGGAGTCGGTCTACTTGTCTCGGACGTGATGCCTATATACATGATCATGCCTAGATATTCTCATAACTATGCTCAATTCTGTCAATTGCTCAACAGTAATTCGTTCAACCACCGTAGAATACCTATGCTCTTGAGAGAAGCCACTAGTGAAACCTATGGCCCTCGGGTCTATCTTCATCATATTAATCTTCCAATACTTTGCTATTTACTTTGCTTTTATTTTACCTTGCATCTTTATCATAAAAATACCAAAAATATTATCTTATCATATGTATCAGATCTCACTCTCGTAAGTGGCCGTGTAGGGATTGACAACCCCTTATCGCGTTGGTTGCGAGGATTTATTTGTTTTGTGCAGGTACGAGGGACTCGCGCGTAGCCTCTCATAACTATGCTCAATTCTGTCAATTGCTCAACAGTAATTCGTTCACCCACCATAGAATACCTATGCTCTTGAGAGAAGCCACTAGTGAAACCTATGGCCCCCCGGTCTATCTTCATCATATTAATCTTCCAATACTTTGCTATTTACTTTGCTTTTATTTTACCTTGCATCTTTATCATAAAAATACCAAAAATATCATCTTATCATATCTATCAGATCTCACTCAGTAAGTGGTCGTGTAGGGATTGACAACCCCTTATCGTGTTGGTTGCGAGGATTTATTTGTTTTTTGCAGGTACGAGGGACTCGCGCGTAGCCTCCTACTGGATTGATACCTTGGTTCTCAAAAACTGAGGGAAATACTTACGCTACTTTGCTGCATCTTCCCTTCCTCTTCGGGGAAAAAATCAACGCAGTGCTCAAGAGGTAGCAAGAAGGATTTCTGGCGCCGCTATCGAGGAGTCTACGTGAAAGTCAATATACCAAGTACCCATCACAATCCCTATCTCCCGCATTACATTATTTGCCATTTGCCTCTCGTTTTCCTCTCCCCCACTTCACCCTTGCCGTTTTATCCGCCCTCTCTCTCTCTATCCTCCCTCTCTTTTTCCGTTTGCCTCTTTTTGCCCGCTTGCTTTTTGTTTGCTTGTGTGTTGGATTGCTTGCTTAACATGATGGCTCAAGATAACACTAAATTGTGCGACTTTACCAATACCAACAACAATGATTTTATTAGCACTCCGATTGCTCCTCTTACCAATGCTGAATCTTGTGAAATTAATGTTGCCTTGCTGAATCTTGTCATGAAAGATCCGTTTTCCGGCCTTCCTAGTGAATATGCCGCTGCCCATCTAAATAGCTTCGTTGATTTGTGTGATATGAAAAAGAAGAAAAATGTAGACAATGATATTGTTAAATTGAAGCTATTTCCTTTTTCTCTTAGAGATCGTGCTAAAGCTTTGTTCTCATCTTTGCCTAAAAATAGTATTGATTCATGGAATAAGTGCAAAGATGCTTTTATCTCTAAGTATTTTCCTCCCGCTAAGATCATCTTCCTTAGAAATGATATTATGAATTTTAAGCAACTTGATCATGAACATGTTGCACAAGCTTGGGAGAGGATGAAATTAATGATATGTAATTGCCCTACTCATGGTTTGAATTTGTGGATGATTATACAAAAAAATAATGCCGGATTGAATTTTGTTTCTAGAAATCTTTTAGATTCGGCCGCAGGAGGCACTTTTATGGAAATCACTTTAGGAGAAGCTACTAAACTCCTAGATAATATTATGGTTAATTATTCTCAATGGCATACTAAAAGGTCTACTAACAAAAAGGTGCATGTGATAGAAGAAGTTAATGTTTCAAGTGGAAAGATGGATGAACTTATGAAATTATTTGCTAGTAGAAGTGTTTCTTCTGATCCTAATGATATGCCCTTGTCTACTTTGATTGAGAATAATAATGAATCTATGGATGTGAATTTTGTTGGTAGGAATAATTTTGGTAACAACGCGTATAGAGGAAATTTTAATCCTAGGCCTTATCCTAGTAATCCCACTAATAATTATGGTAATTCCTACAACAATTCTTATGGAAATTATAATAAGATGCCCTCTGATTTTGAATCTAATATTAAATAATTTATTACTTCTCAAAATAATTTCAATGCTTTGATTGAAGAAAAATTGCTTAAGATTGATGAGTTGGCTAGGAACGTTGATAGAATTTCTCTTGATGTTGATTCTTTGAAACTTAGATCTATTCCACCTAAGCATGATATCAATGAGTCTCTCAAAGCTATAAGAATTTCCATTGATGAGTGCAAAGAAAGAACCGCTAGGATACGTGCTAAGGAAGATGCCTTTATAAGAGCGTGTTCTTCTAGTTCCTATGAAAATAAAGATGAAGATCTAAAAGTTATTGATGTGTCCCCTATTAAATATTTGTTTTGCAATATGAATCTTAATATTTATGGGACTGAATATGATCCACCTTTACCTAGAAGGCGTGCCAAGAATTCGGAGTTTTTAGATCTTGATGCTAAAATTGATGAAAGTGGGATCGAAGAAATTAAAACCCTAGATGTTGCTAAACCCACTATTTTGGATTTCAATAAATTTAATTATGAAAATTTCTCTTTGATTGATTGTATTTCCTTGTTGCAATCCATGCTAAATTCTCCTCACGCTTAAAGTCAAAATAAAGCGAGCGTTCACTAAACATAGCGTTGATGCCTTAATGCAATCTTATGAAGAAAAACTTGAATTGGAAGTTTCTATCCCTAGAAAACTTTATGATGAGTGGGAACCAACTATTAAAATTAAGATTAAAGATCATGAGTTTTATGCTTTATGTGATTTGGGTGCTAGTGTTTCCATGATTCCAAAGACTTTGTGTGATTTGTTAGGTTTCCGTGATTTTGATGATTGCTCTCTAAACTTGCACCTCGCGGATTCCACTATTAAGAAACCTATGGGAAGAATTAATGATGTTCTTATTGTTTCAAATAGGAATTATGTGCCCATAGATTTTATTGTTCTTGACATAGATTGCAATCCTTCATGTCCTATTATTCTTGGTAGACCTTTCCTTAGAACGATTGGTGCAATTATTGATATGAAGGAAGGAAATATTAGATTCCAATTTCCGTTAAGGAAAGGCATGGAACACTTTCCTAGAAAGAAAATTAAATTACCTTATGAATCTATTATGAGAGCCACTTATGGATTGCCTACCAAAGATGGCAATACCTAGATCTATCCTTGCTTTTTATGCCTAGCTAGGGGCGTTAAACGATAACGCTTGTTGGGGGCAACCCAATTTTATTTTTATTCCTTGATTTTTGTTCCTGTTTAGTAATAAATAATTTATCTATCCTCTGTTTTGGTTGTGTTTTTTTGTGTTTAATTAGTGTTTGTGCCAAGTAGAACCGTTGGGAAGACTTGGGGAAAGTCTTGATATCTTGCTGTAAAAAACAGAAACTTTAGCGCTCACGAGAACTGCTGCCATTTTTATTTGGAAAGTTATATTTAGTTAATTTTTTTGAATATGATTAATAGATAAATTACTTACGTCCAGCAAATTTATTATAGAATTTTTGGGGTTCCAGATCTTGCGCTAGCTACAGATTACTACAGACTGTTCTGTTTTTGACAGATTCAGTTTTTCGTGTGTTGTTTGCTTATTTTGATGAATCTATGGCTAGTAAAATAGTTTGTAAACCATAGAGAAGTTGGAATACAGTAGGTTTAACACCAATATAAATAAATAATGAGTTCATTACAGTACCTTGAAGTGGTCTTTTGTTTTCTTTTGCTAACGGAGCTCACGAGATTTTGTACTTTAAGTTCTGTGTTGTGAAGTTTTCAAGTTTTGGGTACAGATTTGATGGATTGTGGAACAAGGAGTGGCAAGAGCCTAAGCTTGGGGATGCCCATTTCACCCCCAAGATAATCTAAGTACACCTAAAAGCCAAAGATTGGGGATGCCCCGGAAGGCATCCCCTCTTTTCGTCTACTTCTATCGGTAACTTTACTTGGAGCTATATTTTTATTCACCACATGATATGTGTTTTGCTTGGAGCGTCTTGCATTATTTGAGTCTTTATTTGTTGGTTTACTACAATCATCCTTGCTGTACACACCTTTTGAGAGAGCCATACATGATTTAGAATTTTTTATAATACTCTATGTGCTTCGCTTATATCATTTGAGTTATATAGTTTTGCTCTAGTACTTCACTTATATCTTTTAGAGCACGGTGGTGGATTTGTTTTATAGAAACTATTGATCTCTCATGCTTCAGTTAGATTATTTTGAGTGTCTTAAATAGCATGGTAGTTTGCTTAAATAATCCTAATATGCTTGGTATTCAAGAATAATAATAAAACTTTCTTATGAGTGTGTTGAATACTATGAGAAGTTTGATGCTTGATGATTGTTTTGAGATATGAAGATGGTGAAATTAAAGTTGTGCTAGTTGAGTAGTTGTTAATTTGAGAAATACTTGTGTTAAAGGTTGTGATTCCCGTAGCATGCACGTATGGTGAACTGTTATGTGATGAAGTCGGAGCATGATTTATTTATTGATTGTCTTCCTTATGAGTGGCGGTCGGGGACGAGCGATGGTCTTTTCCTACCAATCTATCCCCCTAGGAGCATGCACGTAATACTTTACTTTGATAACTTGTAGATTTTTGAAATAAGTATATGAGTTCTTTATGACTAATGTTGAGTCCATGGATTATATGCACTCTCACCCTTCCACCCTTCCTAGCCTCTCTAATACCGCGCCCCTTTCGCTGGTATCATACACCCACCATATACCTTCCTCAAAACAGCCACCATACCTACCTATTATGGAATTTCCACATTCTGAGATATATTGCGATGCAACATTCCACCGTTTTGTTTATTATGACACATTCCATCATTGTCATATTGCTTATCATGATCATGTAGTTGACATCGTATTTGTGGCAAAGCCACCGTTCATAATTCTTTCATACATGTCACTCATGAGTCATTGCATATCCCGGTACACCGCCGGAGGCATTCATATAGAGTCATACTTTGTTCTAAGTGTCGAGTTGTAATTGTTGAGTTGTGAGAAAATAAAAGTGTGATGATCATCATTATTAGAGCATTGTCCCAAGTGAGGAAAGGACGATGGAGACTATGATTCCCCCACAAGTCGGGATGAGACTCCGGACGAAAAAAAAGAGGCCATAAAAAAGAGAAAAGGCCCAAATAAAGAAAATGAGAGAAAAAGAGAGAACGGGCAATGCTACTATCCTTTTACCACACTTGTGCTTCAAAGTAGCACCATGATATTCATAGAAGAGAGTCTCTCATTTCGTCACTTTCATATACTAGTGGGAATTTTTCATTATAAAACTTGGCTTGTATATTCCAATGATGGGCTTCCTCAAATTGCCCTAGGTCTTCGTGAGCAAGCGAGTTGGATGCACACCCACTTAGTTTCTTTTGTTGAGCTTTCATATACTTATAGCTCTAGTGCATCCGTTGCATGGCAATCCCTACTCACTCACATTGATATCTATTGATGGGCATCTCCATAGCCCGTTGATACGCCTAGTTGATGTGAGACTATCTTATCCCTTTTTCTCTTCTCCACAACCACCATTCTATTCCACCTATAGTGCTATATTCAAGGCTCACGCCCATGTATTACGTGAAGATTGAAAAAGTTTTGAGAATGTCAAAAGTACGAAACAATTGCTTGGCTTGTCATTGGGGTAATGCATGATTTAAATACTTTGTGTGGTGAAGATAGAGCATAGCCCAACTATATGATTTTGTAGGGATAACTTTGTTTGGCCATTTTATTTTGAGAAGACATGATTGCTTTGTTAGTATGCTTGAAGTATTATTATTTTTATGTCAATATGAACCTTTATCTTGAATCTTTCGAATCTGAATATTCATACCACAATTAATAAGACTTACATTAAAATTATGCCAAGTAGCACTCCGCGTCAAAAATTCTGTTTTTATCATTTACCTACTCGAGGATGAGCAGGAATTAAGCTTGGGGATGCTTGATACGTCTCCAACGTATCTATAATTTTTTATTGCTCCATCCTATATTATCTACTTTTTGGACATTATTGGTCTTCATTATCCACTTTTATATTATTTTTGAGACTAACCTATTAACCGGAGGCCTAGCCCAAAATTGCTTTTTTTTGCCTATTTTAGGGTTTCGAAGAAAAGGAATATCAAACTGAGTCCAAATGGAATTAAACCTTCGGGAATGTGATTTTCTCACAGAACATGATCCAGGAGACTTGGACCCTACGTCAAGACACAAAGGAGGAGGCCACGAGGTAGGAGGGTGCGCCTACCCCCAGGCATGCCCTCCACCCTCGTGGGCCCCCTGTTGCTCCACCGACGTACTCCTTCCTCCTATATATACCTATGTACCCCCAAACGATCATATACGGAGCCAAGACCCTAATTCCACCGCCGCAACTTTCTGTATCCACGAGATCCCATCTTGGGGCCTTTTCCGGAGCTCCACCGAAGGGGGTATCCATCACGGAGGGCTTCTACATCATCACTATAGCCCCTCCGATGAAGTCTGAGTAGTTCACCTCAGACCTACGGGTCCATAGTTATTAGCTAGATGGCTTCTTCTCTCTTTTTGGATCTCAATACAATGTTCGCCCCCTCTCTTGTGGAGAACTATTCGATGTAATCTTCTTTTTGCGGTGTGTTTGTTGAGATCGATGAATTGTGGGTTTATGATCAAGTCTATCTATGAACAATATTTGAATCTTCTCTGAATTCTTTTATGTATGATTGGTTATCTTTGCAAGTCTCTTTGAATTATCAGTTTGGTTTGGCCAACTAGATTGATCTTTCTTGCAATGGGAGAAGTGCTTAGCTTTGGGTTCAATCTTGCGGTGTCCTTTCCAAGTGACAGTAGGGGCAGCAAGGCACATATTGTATTGTTGCCATCGAGGATAACAAGATGGGGTTTTCATCATATTGCATGAGTTTATCCCTCTACATCATGTCATCTTGCTTAAGGCGTTACTCTGTTTTCATCACCTTAATATTCTAGATGCATGCCGGGTAGCGGTCGATGAGTGGAGTAATATTAGTACATGCAGGCAGGAGTCGGTCTATTTGTCTCGGACGTGATGCCTATATACATGATCATGCCAAGATATTCTCATAACTATGCTCAATTCTGTCAATTGCTCAACAGTAATTCGTTCACCCACTGTAGAATACCTATACTCTTGAGAGAAGCCACTAGTGAAACCTATGGCCCTCGGGTCTATCTTCATCATATTAATCTTCCAATACTTTGCTATTTACTTTGCTTTTATTTTACCTTGCATCTTTATCATAAAAATACCAAAAATATTATCTTATCATATCTATCAGATCTCACTCTCTTAAGTGGCCGTGTAGGGATTGACAACCCCTTATCGCGTTGGTTGCGAGGATTTATTTTTTTGTGCAAGTACGAGGGACTCGCGCGTAGCCTCCTACTGGATTGATACCTTGGTTCTCAAAAACTGAGGGAAATACTTACGCTACTCTGCTGCACCATCCCTTCCTCTTTGGGGAAAAACCAACGCAGTGCTCAAGAGGTAGCAGACATCATAGATCGCACCATATCTAGTAAAGTACGATTATGACCTTCGGACACACCATTACGCTGTGGTGTTCCGGGTGGCATGAGTTAAGAAACTATTCCGCATTGTTTCAAATGAAGACCAAACTCATAACTCTAATATTCTCCTCCACGATCAGATCGTAGAAACTTTATTTTCTTGTTACAATGATTTTCCACTTCACTCTGAAATTCTTTGAACTTTTTAAATGTTTCAAACTTATGTTTCATCAAGTAGATATACCCATATCTTCTCAGATCATCTGTGAAGGTGAGAAAATAACGATACCCGCGCGAGCCTCAACATTCATCGGACCACATACATCAGTATGTATGATTTCCAACAAATCTGTTTCTCGCTCCATAGTTCCGGAGAATGAAATTTTAGTCATCTTGCCCATGAGGCATGGTTCGCAAGTAACTAGTGATTCATAATCAAGTGATTCCAAAAGTCCATCAGAATGGAGTTTCTTCATCCGCTTTACACCTATATGACCTAAACGGCAGTGCCACAAATAGTTGCACTATCATTATCAACTCTGCATCTTTTGGCTTCAATATTATGAATATGTGTATCACTACTATCGAGATTCATTAAAAATAGACCACTCTTCAAGGGTGCATGAGCATAAAAGATATTACTCATATAAATAGAACAACCATTATTCTCAGATTTAAATGAATAACTGTCTCGCATCAAACCAGATCTAGATATAAAGTTCATGCTTAAAGCTGGCACCAAATAACAATTATTCAGGTCTAAAATTAATCCCGAAGGTAGATGTAGAGGTAGCGTGCCGACCGCGATCACATCAACTTTGGAACCATTTCCCACGTGCATCGTCACCTCGTCCTTAGCCAATCTTCACTTAATCCGTAGCCCCTCTTTCGAGTTGCAAATATTAGCAACAGAACCAGTATCAAATACCCAGGTGCTACAGCGAGCATTAGTAAGGTACACATCAATAACATGTATATCACATATACCTTTGTTCACCTTGCCATCCTTCTTATCCACCAAATACTTGGGGCAGTTCCGCTTCCAGTGACTAGTCCCTTTGCAGTAGAAGCACTCATTTTCAGGCTTATGTCCAGACTTGGGTTTCTTCACTTGAGCAGCAACTGGCTTGCTGTTCTTCTTGAAGTTCCCCTTCTTCCCTTTACCCTTTTTCTTGAAACTGGTGGTCTTGTTGACCATCAACACTTGATGCTCCTTCTTGATTTCTACCTCCGCAGCCTTTAGCATTGCGAAGAGCTCGGGAATCGTCTTATCCATCCCTTGCATATTATGGTTCATCACAAAGCTCTTGTAGCTTGGTAGCACTGATTGAAGAACTCTGTCAATGACACTATCATCAGGAAGATTAACTCCCAGTTGATTCAAGTGGTTGTGGTACCAAGACATTCTAAGTATATGTTCACTGATAGAACTATTCTCCTCCATCTTGCAACTGTAGAACTTATTGGAGACTTCAAATCTCTCAATCCGGGCATTTGCTTGAAATATTAACTTCAACTCCTGGAACATCTCATATGCTCCATGACGTTCAAAACATCATTGAAGTCCCGGTTCTAAGCTGTAAAGCATGGCACACTGAACTATCGAGTAGTCATCAGCTTTGCTCTTCTAGACGTTCATAACATCTGGCGTTGCTCCTGCAGCAGGTTTGGCACCTAGCGGTGCTTCCACGACATAATTCTTCAGTGCAGCAATGAGGATAATGCTCAAGTTACGGACCTAGTCCATGTAATTGCTACCATCATCTTTCAACTTTGCTTTCTCAAGGAAAGCATTAAAATTCAACAGAACAACAACACGGGCCATCTATGTACAACAACATAGACATGCAAAATACTATCAGGTACTAAGTTCATGATAAATTAAAGTTCAATTAATCATATTACTTAAGAACTCCCACTTTGACATACACCCCTCTAATCATCTAAGTGATCACGTGATCCATATCAACTAAACCATGTCCGATTATCACGTGAGATGGAGTAGTTTTCAATGGTGAACATCACTATGTTGATCATATCTACTATATGATTCACGCTCGACCTTTCGGTCTCAGTGTTCCAAGGCCATATCTGCATATGCTAGGCTCATCAAGTTTAACACGAGTATTCTGCGTGTGCAAAACTGGCTTGCACCCGTTGTATGTGAACGTAGAGCTATCACACCTGACCATCACGTGGTGTCTCGGCACGATGAACTTTCGCAACGGTGCATACTCAGGGAGAACACTTATACCTTGAAATTTAGTGAGAGATCATCTTATAATGCTACCGTCGATCTAAGCAAAATAGATGCATAAAAGATAAACATCACATGCAATTAATATAAGTGATATGATATGGCCATCATCATCTTGTGCCTGTGATCTCCATCTCCAAAGCACCGTTATGATCACCATCGTCACCGGCTTGACACCTTGATCTCCATCGAAGCATCATTGTCGTCACGCCAACTATTGCCTGCACGACTATCGCTACCTCTTAGTGATAAAGGAAAGCAATTACATGGCGATTGCATTTCATACAATAAAGCGGCAACCATATGGCTCTTGCCAATTGCCGATAACTGTGTTACAAAACATGATCATCTCATACAATAAAATTTAGCATCATGTCTTGACCATATCACATCAAAACATGCCCTGCAAAAACAAGTTAGACATCCTCTACTTTGTTGTTGCAAATTTTACGTGCCTGCTATGGGCTGAGCAAGAACCATTCTTACCTACGCATCAAAAACCACAACACGGTATAGTGATTGCTTTTTGATCTTCAGAAAGAACCCTGTTCATTGAATCCGATTCAACTAAAGCTGGAGAAACAGACACCCACTAGCCACCTGTGTGCGAAGCACGTCGGTAGAACCAGTCTCGCGTAAGCATACACGTAATGTCGGTCTGGGCCGCTTCATCCAACAATGCCGCTGTATCAAGAATCAACTAGTGATGGCAAGCAACATGTATATACCCACATGCACAACTCCTTTGTGTTCTAGTCATGCATATAACATCGACGCATAAACCTGGCTCTGATACCACTGTTGGGGAACGCAGTAATTTCAAAAAAATTCCTACGCACACGCAAGATCATGGTGATGCATAGCAACGAGAGGGAGAGTGTCGTCCACGTACCCTCGTAGACCTTAAGCGGAAGCATTATGAGAACGCGGTTGATGTAGTCGTACGTCTTCACAATCCGACCGATCCAAGTACCGAACGTACGGCACCTCCGAGTTCAGCACACGTTCAACTCGGTGATGTCCCACGAACTCGGATCTACCAGAGCTTCGAGGGAGAGTTCTGTCAGCACGACGACGTGATGACGATGATGACGATGCTACGATGCAGGGCTTCGCCTAAGCACTGCTACGATATGACCGAGGTGGAGGGGAGCACTGCACACAGCTAAAAGATCAACTGATCAACTTTTGTCTTGGGGTGCCCCTACCCCGGTATATAAAGGAGCAAAGGGGAGACCGGCCGACCCTAGCAGGGCGCTCCAAGAGGAGGAGTCCCCCTCCTAGTGGGAGTAGGACTCCCCTTTCCTAGTCGCACTAGGAGGGGGAAGGAAGGAGTGGGAGAGGGGAAAGGCAAGGGGGACACCGCCCCCCTTCCTTGTCCTATTCGGGCTCAAGGGGAGGGAGCGCGTGGCCTACCCTGGTTGGCCCCTCTCTCTCTCCACTAGGGCCCAACAAGGCGCATTAACCCCCGGGGGGTTCCGGTAACCCCCCCGGCACTCCGGTAAAATCCCAATTTCACCCGGAACTATTCCGATGTCCAAATATAGGCTTCCAATATATCAATCTTTATGTCTCAACCATTTCGAGACTCCTCATCATGTTCGTGATCATATCTGGGACTCCGAACTACCTTTGGTACATCAAAACACATAAACTCATATTACCGATCGTCATCGAACTTTAAGCGTGCGGACCCTACGGGTTCGAGAACTATGTGGACATGACCGAGACTCGTCTCCAGTCAATAACCAATAGCGGAACCTAGATGCTCATATTGGTTCCTACATATTCTACGAAGATCTTTATCGGTCAAACCGCATAAAAACATACGTTGTTCCCTTTGTCATCGGTATGTTACTTGCCCGAGATTCGATCATCGGTATCTCAATACTAGTTCAATCTCGTTACCGACAAGTCTCTTTACTAGTTCCATAAGGCTACATCCCGTAACTAACTCATTAGCTATATTGCTTGCAAGGCTTATTGTGATGTGCATTACTGAGAGGGCCTAGAGATTGATGGGGAATGTAGTAATTTCAACAAATTTCCTACGCACACGCAAGATCATGGTGATGCATAGCAACGAGAGGGGGGAGTGTGATCTACGTACCCTTGTAGACCGACAGCGGAAGCGTTAGCACAACGCGGTTGATGTAGTCGTACGTCTTCACGGCCCGACCGATCAAGCACCGAAACTACGACACCTCCGAGTTTTAGCACATGTTCAGCTCGATGACGATCCCCGGACTCCGATCCAGCAAAGTGTCAGGGAAGAGTTCCGTCAGCACGACGGCGTGGTGACGATCTTGATGTACTACCATCGCAGGGCTTCGCCTAAGCACCGCTACAATATTATCGAGGATTATGGTGGAAGGGGGCACCACACACGGCTAAGAATATGATCACATGGATCAACTTGTGTCTCTTTGGGGTGCCCCCTGCCCCCGTATATAAAGGAGCAAGGGGGAGGCCGGCCGGCCCTTGTGGGCGCGCCAAGGAGGAGTAGGATTCCTACTCCTAGTTGGAGTAGGTTTCCACCTTTCCTAGTCCAACTAGGAGAAGGGGGAAAGGGGGGGAAGAGGGGAAGGAAGGGAGAGAGGGGCCGCGCCCCAAACCCCTTGTCCAATTCGGACTGGGCTTGGGAGGGGCGCGCGCCACCTCCTGGTCCTTCCCACTAAGGCCCATTGCTTCTTCCTCGTATTCCCGTAACTCCCCGGTACCTCCGAAAATACCCGAATCACTCGGAACCTTTCCGATGTCCGAATATAGTCGTCCAATATATCAATCTTTACGTCTAGACCATTTCAAGACTCCTCGTCATGTCCCCGATCTCATCCGGGACTCCGAACTCCTTTGGTACATCAAAACTCATAAACTCATAATATAACTGTCATCGAAACCTTAAGCGTGCGGACCCTACGGGTTCGAGAACAATGTAGACATGACCGAGACACGTCGCCGGTCAATAACCAATAGCGGAACCTGGATGCTCATATTGGCTCCCACATATTCTACGAAGATCTTTATCGGTCAGACCGCATAACAACATACGTTGTTCCCTTTGTCATCGGTATGTTACTTGCCCGAGATTCGATCGTCGGTATCTCAATACCTAGTTCAATCTCGTTACCGGCAAGTCTCTTTACTCGTTTCGTAATACATCATCTTGCAACTAACTCATTAGTTGCAATGCTTGCAAGGCTTATGTGATGTGCATTACCAAGAGGGCCTAGAGATACCTCTCCGACAATCGGAGTGACAAATCCTAACCTCGAAATACGCCAACCCCACATTTACCTTTGGAGACACCTGTAGAGCTCCTTTATAATCACCTAATTACATTGTGACGTTTGATAGCACACAAAGTGTTCCTCCGACAAACGGGAGTTGCATAATCTCATAGTCATAGGAACATGTACAAGTCATGAAGAAAGCAATAGCAACATACTAAATGATTGGGTGCTAAGCTAATGGAATGGGTCATGTCAATCACATCATTCTCCTAATGATGTGATCTCGTTAATCAAATGACAACACATGTCTATGGTTAGGAAACATAACCATCTTTTATAAACGAGCTAGTCAAGTAGAGGCATACTAGTGACACTTTGTTTGTCTATGTATTCACACATGTATTATGTTTCCGGTTAATACAATTCTAGCATGAATAATAAACATTTATAATGAAATAAGGAAATAAATAATAACTTTATTATTGCCTCTAGGGCATATTTCCTTCAGAGATACCTCTCCGACAATCAGAGTGACAAATCCTAATCTCGATCTATGCCAACTCAACAGGTACCATCGGAGACACCTGTAGAGCACCTTTATAATCACCAAGTTACGTTGTGACGTTTGGTAGCACACAAAGTGTTCCTCCGATACTCGGGAGTTGCATAATCTCATAGTCATAGGAGCATGTATAAGTCATGCAGATAGCAATAACAACAAACTAAACAATCATCGTGCTAAGCTGACGGATGGGTCAAGTCAATCACATCATTCTCTAATGATGTGATCCTGTTAATCAAATGACAACTCATGTCTATGGTTAGGAAACATAACCATCATTGATTCAACGAGCTATTCAAGTAGAGGCAAATTTCACTATGTTTGTCTATGTATTCACACAGGTACTAAGTTTCTGGTTAATACAATTCTAGCATGAATAATAAACATTTATCATGATATAAGCAAATATAAATAACAACTTTATTATTTCCTCTAGGGCATATTTCCTTCAATAGAGCATGTGCAGAATGCAACGTTTGTCCTTACCAGGTGGACTAATGGGTACACTCACCATAATCTCTCAGATTTCCTTCCAAAAGAGTGCCAATGGGTTTAGAAACTTGTCTGAAAAGCAGTGGCGAATTACGTTCTTTGATTTTCAGGGGCAATAATTCCTACTTAGGTGCCGAATTTGAGGGTCATTTGGGCCTCTTCGAGCTAGCACGATATACATTCTAAATTTCCATGCTCGTTGCGAGTATTTTGAGTAGTTGTGGCTCCAAAACGGACACCGAATGACAAAGTTATGACCGTTTTAGTGAACACCGGTCCTTTATATGGCAGTCCTTGAAAGAATTTCATTTTCCCGTGATGCATTCTGGCGCGCCGCCCAAAAATTTTGTGTCCTCCTTACTGGAAATATTTTTTCCACATATATGTTGACCGATGCCAGGAATGCCCTCTTGTTGTTGGCAGTCAGACATGCACGTTATGACATGACACACGGGAAAAACATGGAGAATAAGGCCTATAGTCGTCATATTTTTTTGAATTTACAACCAAATGGGATTCCCCGGATCCTAGAGCATGTGCAGAAGGCAACGTTTGTCCTTACCAAGCGGACTAATGTGTACACTCACCGTAATCTCTTGGATTTCCATCCAAAGGACTCCCAATGGGTTCAGAAACTTGTCTGAAAAGTAGCAGCGAAGGATGTTCTTTGACTTCCAGGGGCAATAATTCCTACTTAGGGGCTGAATTCGACGGTTCTCCGGCCTGCTGGCGCAAGCCGAGAGTATTTTCTAAGATTACCATGCTCTATACGAGCATTTTGAGTACTTGTGGATCCGAAATGGAGTATGAATGAGAAAGTTATGACTGTCTTAGTGAACACTGGTCCTTTATATGGCAGTCCTTGAAAGAACTTCATTTTCTCGTGACGCGTTCTACGCGCCGTCCTGAAATTTTGTGTCCTCCATAGTGGAGATATCGTTTCCACATATATATTTTCCGATGCTAGGATTGCTCTCTTGTTATTAGCTGCCACACATGTACGTTACGACATGCCACATGGCGAAAACAAAGAGAATAGGCTTATAGTCAAAGTATTTTCTTGAATTTACAACCAAATGAGATAACCCAGATTATAGAGCATGTGCAGAATGCAATGTTTGTCCTTAAAAGGTGGATGAATGTTTACACTCACCAAAAGTAATCGGATTACCTTCCAAAGGAGAGCCAATGGGTTCAGAAATTTCTTTAAAAATCAACGGCGAATGATGTTCTTTGACTTTCAGGGGCAATAATTCCTGCTTAGAGGCTGAATTTGAGGGTCTTCCGGGCCTCCTGGTGCCAGCCAGTGTTTTTCTAGATTCCCATGCTTGTCGCGGGCAATTTGAGTACTTGTCGGCCCGAAACACACTACGAATGAAAAAGTTATGACCGTTTTAATGAACACCGGTCCTTTATATGGCAGTCCTTGGAAGAACTTTATTTTCCGATGACGCGTTCTGGAGCTCCGCCCCGAGATTTTGTGTCCTCCATAGTGGAGATATTGTTTCCACGTATATGTTGACTGATGCAAGGAATGCCCTCTTGTTATTGGCTATCACACACGCATGTTACAACTTGCACGAGGAAAAATGGAGAATAGGGCTTATTGTTGCCGTATTTTTCTAATTTATAACCAAATGGAATTCCCCAAATCATAGAGCATGTGCAGAATGTAACTTTTGTCCTTACCAGGTGGGCTAATGTTTACACTCACCATAATCTCTCGTATTTCTTCCAAACAAGTGCCAATGGGTTTAGAAACTTGTCCGAAAAGCATCGCTGAATTATGTTCTTTGATTTTCAGGGGCAATAATTCCTTCTTTGGGGCCTGAATTTAAGGGTCCTCAGGGCCTCCTGTTGCAAGCCGGAAGTATTTTTTAGATTACCACGCTCGTCGCGAGAATTTTGAGTACTTGTGTGTCCGAAACGTACTATGAATGACAAAGTTATGACTGTTTTAGTGAACATCGGTCCTTTATATGACAGTCCTTGAAAGAACTTCATTTTCTGGTGACGCGTTCTGGCGCGCCGCCCCAAAATTTTGTGTCCTCTATAGTGGAGATATTGTTTCCACATATATGTTGACCGATGCAAGGAATCACTACTACAGGATGGTCCAAACGTGACACTACGATCAAAGACCCTTCGACGAAACTGTGTGTGATGCCATAATCACAAACGGTGGTGTAAAAAATCCATCAAAAAAAGGTGCAAAACATTTGCGATAACAGATGCATCAAACACGGTTCTGAATTTAGTTACGTGTGTGATGTAGGGCATACGGTTTAGCTCAATTAACTATTTGGGATGAGGAGGCATAAAAGAAGTGGGCAGCTTGATGAAGGCATGTGCGATATACATCATATGGTTCACTAGGATGAACTGTGTGTGATTAGGCAACACAATGGAAATGGTTCAACTGAACAAGATGTGTTTCATAGGCGGCAAACAGGTCCGTAATCTGAAATGTGTGCGAAGACCAATAATAACACAGACGATTGCTCCTAATAAGCCATGTGAATTGCTTTGTCTACAGTAGAATAACATGTATATATATATGTATATAACTGAAATAAACATCCAATTACATAAGTGACTATACAGATCATTCGCACACACCTCAATAAACAATTGCATGCATTCTAAAGTTGGAGAAATGATCGTCTAGTCATCTACTTCTTGTGACGCTCCTGCGACTACTATGTGGCTCAATCCCTCATCTGGGTCAGGACGAAGACAATTCCTCATGTTAACGATCCGCCTGTACATCTCGTAGCTTGTGTACACGTCCATGGCAACGTACTTGACATGTTGCTCATCTAGTCTCTTATGCCACACACTGTGCCAGGGGTCGATGATGGCCGAGGCGAGGTCAACCAGGGAGTTCAGTTTGCTTTTGTCGCCGCCCCAGACCTTGTAGTTGCTTTGGATGTTGACAAGATTCGGGCATTTCAAGTCCGAAACCTTGAGCGCTTTTAGATCATTGATGGTGTCCACCATAGCGAAACTATAGTCGGAGATGTTGATAAACTTGGAGAAACGCTCGCAAGGCCTTGTGGCAAGGTGGAAGTGGTAGACGAGGACATCATGTCGCACGCACAACTGGGCGATGACAACCTTCTGATCGTGCCCGGCACGGCCTATGGTGTACTCGAGGTCGAAGCCGACCACTCGGTACTTGTCCTCGGCAAGGAACTGCTCCATAGTTTGGATGGATCTCTCCACCAAGACCAGATCGTTCGTGTACACCACCGGGAGGGCCTTCCCTCTCACCTGGGTGTCCACTACGTGATGAATGGTGAACTGCCCGCCATTTTCGTCGTCAGCCGCTGGGAGCGCCATTGGAGCCACGGGGAGCGCCACTAGAACCGTTGGATGTCTTCTCTGTATGTGTCCTTGTGAGTGTGCTTAGTGTGTCGTGTGAGACGGGAGATGAAGGTAAATGGCCGCAGAAATAAAAGGGGGCCGGGCGGTGTGGATTCTCGACGTGTCTGCCTGGCAGTTTTTGCAGCGGGTAACTGCATCGCCGCGCCGCGCCCGGCGCAACCACTGGCACACAAACGTGCGTGATCATGCGCTGGCCCAAACACTGGCAGCACACGTGGAGGGACGAGGGCAGAGCACCCAGAGGGACGCGATAGCAGAGCGTGCGTGGCGGGACGCGAGCAGAGCGAACCACGGCCGCCTGAACCGCAAGGAACCACACACATAGAGTAGTTGAACACGCAGGAAATGGTCGCCTACAAGTCGGCCACAGTTGCGTCTCTGCGTAGAGAGCGGCCGTGTGGTACCACCTCCGTCTAGTCTATAGTCTCCTTTATATTCCGTGCCATACTTTGCCCTCAAATTTAACCAACAAAATGTTAATGCATGTTTCAAAAATTATATAATTGGAAACTATGTTCAAATACAAATCCAACTATATAATCTTTGGCGAAATGCATTCGTATTTTATTAGTTAAATAATACTTATAAACCAGGACGGTGGTATAGTAGGTAATTAAATCGCAAACATTTTTTTATTAACCGTATGTGTATGTGGCCTTTCATCCTCCTCCCGCATGTCTTGTCACCCCGCTGCCGCAGACAGCTTACAGCGCAAGCTTGCGCAGCGCGCGGGGGCGTTCTTTTTGCCAAACGGTGGCGCCAATGAATCGTCGGTGAGCCCGTTCACGCGCAATCTTGCAGGTTCCCGCGCAAGCTTCCCGCCCGACTCGGTGAAATCCCCCAAAATCCCAATGCTTACCGGCCTGCTATAAAAACCCCGACGGCCGACGAGTCCTGCGTCGCATTTTCCCCTCCATCCCTGTAGCTTATCTCGTCTGCTTCTTCCACATTGGCCAATGACACTGGTCCGTCGTTGTCGCTCAGCCGCTCCGCCGTCATCAGAGGACAGCTCCAGCTGGGGGGCTACACCGCGGCGGCGGTGCAGTCCCCAGCGTAGTGTAGTGCGCGTGGCATCCCTATTGGGTATGCGCGGAACACCTACCACACACTCCGTCGCCGGTGCCCGTCGACAGCTGTTGCCAGCCGCCGTTGCCACCACACCACCGTCGAAACCCAGGTGGCCATCGCCCACTCCGCCGCCGTGGCCCGAAGGCGGGAGATGGCCGTTGTGGCCGCCACCCCACTGCCGGCCACTTTGGCCATCATCCGCTCCGCTACTGCGGCCCGAAGGCGGGAGGTGGTGGTCGTAGCGACCACCCCGTCATCGGCCGCCGTGGCCGCCAGCCCACCGTCGACCGCCGGGGTCATCACCCGCTCTGCCACTGCCGCCCGAAGGCGGGAGGCGGAGGTGGATGCCCGCACGTGCGACATCGACCTTGCACGCTACACCGAGTTCCTGCGGGACGAGGAGGAGCACCTCGTTGAGCATGCAAACAGCCTTACCGCAATAGTGGCCGCGACACACGCTTCCTCAGAGGTGAGGAATCAGGAGATCTACGAGGAGAACCACCGCTTCGAGAGGGGTCGTCTGGAGCGGCAGATGGCATTTGAGTTGAGCGTCGCTGAAGCTGCATTAGCGGCAGGCACTGCATTGCGGTTGCCCAGCTCGTCGGTAGGCTCCTCCTCCTCCGCCTCTTACTGAGCGCGCTCGACAGAGGAGAGGCAGCCGGAAGTAGTACAAAGCCCCTCCGTAGTAGTAGTATTTAGGGGCTATTTTGTTCGGTTCACCTGATTATAGATTTGGCGGAACTATGCAACATACTTAAAATTAGCTAGTATATATAGTTGAACTAGCTATTTCAGTACGTGGTTGGCAACAATTGGGGAAAAGTTTGGTCAGTTCAGCTGTTGAGTTGAACTGTTTGTATAAATTAAGAAACGACTGCTTAATCTGTGAATGAAATCTATGCTTAATTACTCAATTTTAGTTGAAAAAATTAGATACTGCTAGTGATTTTTAGCTTCATATTTTCACAAATCGCGGTGTTACAAGGATTGACAAATCTTACAAAATTGTTTGTACGTGGTTGCACACGGGTCATCCAAAACAACTGTTTGCATTGAAGGGATGCACAAATCCTGCGCTGCTCTCACTTTGCATACGGGTGTATCTAAAACATTTGCGATCAAGAGCTGCAGAAATCCGCACATCACCACATCGTACAACCATTAAAACCAAGACACGTGGCGTCACGTGAATGGTTAACAGAAAAACCAAGCATCTCAATGTTTTGCCAGCAATCAACGGTGCCCCGGTGTTTGAAATTCATTCCCATTTCTTGCATGGGACCTAAGCATGCACCCAAGGACACATCTTTGATTTTTCAACCAATTTATATGCACTGGAGCATGTGCATGTAGTTCAAATTTGAATTATGCACATAAAATGCTGAAAACTCAGTTAATGCATAAAAATGTCCAAAGGAACCCCGAAAAATCACAAAAATTCACACAACACTCATGTTGTTCTATGTTGACAAGGGAAAAAATTGAAATCAATAAGAGGAAATGGATATCGTTTAGTCCCCAAAGGTGGGACGTTCCCTACCGAAAACCATCATGCTTGTTGTGAGAAGCTCCGGTTTGTGAGAAGCATATACCCAAACCTGCCCCAAATGGGACAAAATTTGTACCACGGCCTGTTGATGCCGCTCCATGATAGCATGCCAAGTTTCATGAATTTCAGACGAGTTTTGAATTTACTAGAATTTAAAAACTAGGCAGCTCAATGTTTTGCCGGCAATCAATGGTGCCCCGGTGTTTGAAATTCATTCCCATTTCTTCCATGGGGCCTAAGAATGAACCCAAGGACACATATTTGATTTTTCAACAAATTTATATGCACTGGAGCTTTCACATGTAGTTCAAATTTGAATTATGCATATAAAAGGCATTGGAAACTCAGTAAATGCATAAAAATGTCCAAACGAACCCCGAAAAATCACAAAAAATCACAAAACACTCCTATTGTTCTGTGTCAACATGAGAAAAAAAACATGAAAGCAATAAGAGGCAATGGATATCGTTTCGTCCCCAATGGTGTGACGTTCCCTACCGAAAACCATCATGCTTTTTGTGAGAAGCTCTGGTTTGTCAGAAGCATATACCGAAACCTGCCCCAAATGGGACAAAATTTGTACCACGACATGTTGATGCCACTCCATGATAGCATGCCAAGTTTCATGAATTTCAGACGAGTTTTGGATTTACTAGAATTTAAAAACCAGGCATCTCAATGTTTTGCCGGCAATCAACGGTGCCCTGGTGTTTGAAATTCATTCCCATTTCTTGCATGGGACCTAAGCATGCACCCAAGGACACATATTTGACTTTTCAACCAATTTATATGCACTGGAGCATGTGCATGTTGTTCAAATTTGAATTGTGCACATAAATGCATTGAAAACTCAGTTAATGCATAAAAATGTCCAAACGAACCCCAAAAAATCACAAAAATTCACATAACACTCCTGGTGTTCTATGTTGACACGAGAAAAAATTTGAAAGCAATAAGAGGCAATGGATATCGCTTCGTCCCCAAAGGTGGGACGTTCCCTAGCGAAAACCATCATGCTTGTTGTGAGAAGCTCCGGTTTGTGAGAAGCATATACCCAAACCTGCCCCAAATGGGATAGAATTTGTACCATGGCATGTGGATGCCGCTCCATGGTAGCATGCCAAGTTTCATGAATTTCGGACGAGTTTTGGATTTACTAGAATTTAAAAACCAGGCATCTCAATGTTTTTCCGGCAATCAACGGTGCCCGGTGTTTGAAATTCATTCCCATTTCTTGCATGGGACCTAAGCATGCACCCAAGGAAAAATATTTGATTTTCAACCAATTTATATGCAATTGAGCATGTGCATGCTGTTCAAATTTGAATCGTTCACCTAAAATGGCTAGAAAACCAATTTAATGTATAAAATGTTCAAACGAACCCTGAATAATTCCAATTCTATTACGACACACATATAGTTGCATGTTCACTCCAGATAAATGGTCTAGCAATTCAAACACCGTCCATTGCTGCTATGACCCCATTATGTAATTCAAATCAAGATGAAAAATCAAGTAAATCGCATCAATTTATTATCAGCAGTCGTGTGAGATGTAGTACAAAATATCTTGGAGCACTGTCGGTGTATAGTACGCCTATGGCTTACGCGATAAGGTGCGTCGACTATAGTCCACAGCCGGCGTCTCAAGCACACTAGCTCACTGCCAATACATCATTTCAGTGTTCAATCGTCGCCGGTGAAAGATGGGCATGTGGACCCGTGTCGTGAGGGCAACTTCGGTGGCCCACTCTAGCGAGAGCACGACCGCAGCCACCTTGCGCATGCTAACAAGGTGCATGAGCGCAACCGCAATCTGCGACCGGGCGGCAAAGGCAGCCCAAACGGCTGCTATTGCTTCTCAGGTGGCGACAGCAACATCTGCCTCGGGGATAGCAATTGGCGAGATCGGCATAGCAGCTGTCCGTTCCGCAGCGGCGGCCTTAGCCTTGATGGAGGTTGCGCACGACCATGTCGAGGCCGCCCACGCCCAGCTCCTGGCGGTCACCGCGTAAATCGAACGAAGCTTCTCCGACAACGGTCGGCAACCCACGGCCGAAGAGCTGGCAATCGTCGAGAACGTTCGAGCAGCCGTCCGTTCCTCCATCGCATACCTTGCGATGATGGAGCCCGTCCAAGCCCAGATCGTGTCCGCCCACGCCCAGCTCGTGGCGGACTTTTTCAAAGAGATGGCGGACGCGGATGGCAAGATGCTTGCCGAGTATGGTGCGATGGATGCCATGGAGCCCCTTCCCCAAGAGACCGTCGGGCGCGAGCTGGACATGGAGGCGGCAGCGGAGATCGACGAGCACCAGTCGTAGTAGTACTCTTTGTTTTGTTTAATTAAGAGCGTGGGCCTTTAATTTGTTAGAGTAATGTTTAGGTCAGCTAGCTCTGTTTAATTAATGAACTTGCTCGATTAAGAAGTGTGGGTGTGATGTAGTCTCCTTTGTGTACCCAAATTATGCAATGATGTGGATGACCATTGTAACCATGGAAATTCGAACCAAAAATTTTGACGTTCAAACTCATCACACACGGGTTAAGCTATCTGAATCGTTTGTGATGTCCACATATCGTACACAGTTCTGAATAAGGGACCGTGTCTGATGACACTTTGCACGCCAGTTTTTTGGCTAAAGCGATTCCAAATTTTTGGCATCCGCGGAAATATTTACCTCCCCGCCCCTCCCCCTTACCAAAATCCACATTTCCCCTCTTTCCGCCTTCTTTTACAAGTTGAAACCTTCACTCCTTGCTTGCAGCACCGCCGCCTCCTCGCCAGCGACCCTCCTTCACGCCGCTCGGCCTCCTCTATCCAGGCAGGTAATCCACACCCGACCCCCACACTCATTTACCCACATGCCCCGACCGCCGGCGCGATCACGACACCTTCCACACAAATCACTGACCCGTCCACCAAAAAAGTGCCGGCCTAAGCCATGGTGCACGTAGTATAGCCAGGATCTCAAGGAGCATCTGGCAGCGGAGAAGCAAATCGTAGCCGCACGCGCGGATGAGGTCGCGATGGCTGCCATTCATATTTTATCCCTAGATCTTGAAGGAGCGCCTTGCCAATTGCTAGCAACACCAGTTAAACATGCTCGGTTTGGCCGTTGAGTGTGCTGCTCCTGCCTTTCCCTCACAAATTCTAGTGAATTGTGCTATCTAATTTCACCATGCAATCTGTTGCTCTAGTGTGTATGTTCTACATGCCATGCAGTGTGGTGCTCACTTATTAATTGTTTTGTTAATTAGTTGTCGTCTTTAGTTTTCTGTTTGGTTCAATTCTGCAAATGTGATGTTCAATTCTTCAGGCTGCAATTTTGTATTGTCTTCCATGTGAGAAGTAAATCGAATTTATCTGTACAAAATTGTGGGTGCTTTCTGTTATTGTATACCATGTTAGGAATAAATTGAATTTTGTTGCAGTAAATACATGAGAAACAAATACAATTGCTACAATTGGCTGTAGCTAACTGTTTGGTTAACTCTCTGATCTTCTATTAGGAGTATGTTATATTGTGCAATGTGGTGCTTAGTTAATGTTTGGTTCATTTGTTGTGGTGTTTAGTTAACTGCTTGGTTCAATTCTGCAATGTGATGTCCAATTGTCATGGGTAAAATTTTGTATTGTTGTGCATGTGAGGAATAAATCGAATTTGGCTGCACTTAAAACATGATAAACATATACAAGTGCTATATTTCCTAGTTCTAAATCATGCTTGGTTTGGGTAAATGGGTTTGCCATGTGGCTTCAATTAATCTGATGAATCTGCAATGTGCTTATTTTTCATCAACACATTTTACTGATAGCATGTGAACCCTTACTTAACCTCATGACTAACTACCTTATATGTATTGCAGGGAAACAATGTGAAGCACCGAGGTTGACAATCGAGGTTAGCACATGCATGGTCCGTTTTCTAATAGCACATTATTGTGAAATTGCAGGAACCATTCTAATATTTTAGTTTTTAACAATTTCATCTTGCACATGTAGGTCCTGCTGTCAAAGGTTTTGACCCACTGTTCGACCCTTTTTGCATATGGGTAAATGAGTTGTCCATGAATATCAATCAAATCAAGAAACTCAGAAAGATTGTTAGGATAAAGAAATTAGTGACAAAAAACAACAAGATCTTTGTCTGCACAATGAAGAAGACATCAGTTCACTACAAGATGGTACTAACTATTATACCTTGCCTTTTTTATTCCTTTGCCCCATTTCCAATACAGAGAAGACATTTATACACATCCTTGTTTTCAGGCCTTTCCAAAGCAGTTCACTGATGATTACCTCTCAAACCACCTCTATGGTCAGGAGGCGAGGAAGGTTTTCATACAACACCCACATTTCAATATTGAAGTATTCCTGAAGAGGACGAAGGACGGATAGTCAATCATCCACAGGAACTAGCCTAAAGTTGCGAAGACCTTCAACATGAATGAAGGCTCAATATACGCCTTTCGCTTTAGTAGTTTTCTAGATGAGATGCATCTGTCTATATACCGTCTATGATGCTAATTTCGAAAGGTTCTATATGTTGCATGTGGAACTTGATGCTGGTGCAGTTGTGTAATGGGGTTGCTGAGTGCTGAAGCTATATCATGTTGTACTCTGATGTATTTCAATTATGAAATTCTGCTTCCTTAATATGGAAATGAAATATATTGTGTGCTTAATATGAAATGTCAATTAGATTAATAAATGGATTATGAATAATCGGATAATTAGCCTACTAATGGCAACTTAGCCTGCTAGTTGTGTTTTGCTATTGCAAATGGTTGTTGAAAAACTACCATAGGCGATGACCTCAGGCAAAGCACATAGTTTCTAGGAATAAACCGTGTTGGATCAATGAACTATAACACACGACTTTATCTTGAAAACTGTTTGTGTTAGGCCACCTTGCGCAAACGTTTACCACATAAAAATTATGTGTGATGGACAGCCTCTGCCACACAGTTTCTTCCACGGAACGTGTGTGATACATTCAACAACGCAAACGATTTAACGGGAAAAATTGTGTATGATCTACCTGTGAACGGAAACGTTTTCCTTGGAGCGCGACTCTGTGGGATGTGCATACGAATGGAAACATTTAGCGGGGACTGACTGTGTGGGATGTACTTGTGACTGGAAACAATTTCGCCGTATAATTGTATTTTTTAGCTCTATTGTACGTATTTCCTTATTTGAGTGCCCGCCGGTCACACACGACCTCATTTTGCCAAACGTGTGTGCCAGGAGGGCATATCCTCGACGGTTTCTGGGTCGTGTGGGAAGGACCACCCTATCGGCCACACTCACTTGGCGACGGTTCCAGATGCCGTTGTGGAAAGGGGTTTTAAACCGTTTGTTTAGGACAGACGCGCACCAGTGAATGCCCTCTTCTTGTTATTGTCTATCACACACGCATGTTACGGCTTGCCACACGGCGAAAATGGAGAATAAGGCTTATAGTCGCCGTATTTTTTTAATTTATAACCAAATGGGATTCCCCAGATCATAGAGCATGTGTAGAATGTAACGTTTTTCCTGACCAGGCAGACTAATGTTTACACTCACCGTAATCTCTTGGATTTCCTTCCAAAGAAGTGCCAATGGGTTTAGAAACTTGTCTAAAACGCATCGGCGAATTATGTTCTTTGATTTTCAGGGGCAATAATTCCTACTCAGGGGCCAAATTTGAGGGTCCTCTAGGCCTCTTGGTGCAAGCGTGGAGTGCTTTCTAGATTCCCACACTCGTGGCGAACATTTTGAGTACTTGTGGGTCCGGAACGTACTATGAATGACAAAGTTATGAATGTTTTAGTGAACACCAGTCCTTTATATGGCATTCCTTGAAAGAACTTCATTTTCCCGTGACGTGTTGTGGAGCGCCGCCCCAAAATTTTGTGCTCTGTAGTGGAGACATTGCATTCACGTATTTGTTGACTGATGCCAGGTATGCCCTCTTGTTATTGGCGGTCACACACACATGTTACGGCATGACACATGGGAAGAACATGGAGAATAAGGCTTATAGTCGCCGAATTTTTTTGAATTTACAACCAAATGGGATTCCCCAGATCATAGAGCATGTGCAGAAAGCAAGTTTGTCCTGACCAAGCGGACTAATGTTTACACTCAACATAATGTCTTGAGTTTCCTTCCAAAGGAATGACAACGGGTTCAAGAACTTCTCTGAAAAGGAGCGGCGACTAATTTTCTTTGACTTTCAGGGGCAATAATTCCTTCTTAGGGGCCTGAATTTGAGGGTCCTCCGGGCCTCCTGTCGCAACCCGGGAGTATTTTCTAGATTACCATGCTCTTCGCGAGTATTTTGAGTACTTGTGGGTCCGTAACGGACTACAAATGACAAAGTTATGACTGTTTTAGTGAACACATGTCCTTTTTATGGCAGTCCATGAAAGAACTTCATTTTGCGGTTACGCGTTCTGGCGCGCCGCCCCAAAATTTTTTGTCCTCCATAGTGGAGATATTGTTTCCACATATATATTGACCGATGCAAGGAATGCCCTCTTGTTATTGGCTATCACACACGCACGTTACGGCTTGCCACATGGCAAAAAATGGAGAATAAAGCTTATAGTCGCCATATTTTTTAATTTATAACCAAATGGGATTCCCCAGATCATAGAGTATGTGCGGAATGTAACGTTCATCCTTACAAGGAGAACTAATATTTACAGTCACCATAATCTCTCGGGTCTCCTTCCATCGGAGTGCCAATGGGTTCAAAAAGTTGTTTGAAAAGCAGCGGCGAATGATGTTCCTTGACTTTCAGGGGCAAACATTCTGCTTAGGGGCCGAATTTCAGGATCCTCCGGGCCTACTAGCGTAAGCGGGAGTTCTTTCTAGATTCCCACGCTCGTCGTGGGAATTTTGAGTACTTGTGGATCCAAAATGGACTCCCAATGATAAAGTTATGAACGTCTATTGAACACCGGTCCGTTATATGGCAGTCCTTGAAAGAACTTCATTTTCCCGTTACGCATTCTGGCCTGCCGCCCAAAATTTTATGTCCTCCGTAGTCGAGATACTATTTTGACATATATGTTTACTGATGCCAGGAATGCTCTCTAGTTATTGGTTGTCACACACGTACGCTACGGCATGCCACATGGCGAAAATAAGGAGAATAAGGCTTATAGTTAAAATATTTTCTTGAATTTACAACCAATTGGGATTCCCCAGATCACAGAGCATGTGCAGAATGCAACGTTTGTCCTTACGAGGCGGACCAATGTTTACACTCACCGTAATCTCTCGGATTTCCTTCCAAAGGAGTGCCAATGGTTTCAGAAACATGTTTGAAAAACAATGGTGAATGATGTTCTTTGACTTTCAGCGAGAATATTTCCTTCTTAGCGGCCTATTTTTAGGGTCCTACAGCCTTCCTAGCGCAAGCCGGGAGTATTTTCTCGATTCCCATGCTCGTCACGAGAATTTCGAGTACTTGTGGGTCCGAAACGGACTACGAATGACAAAGTTATGACCATTTTAATGAACACCGGTCCTTTATATGGCAGTCGTTGGAAGCATTTTCCGGTGACGCGTTGTCGCGCGCCACCCTGAATTTTTGTGTCCTCCATAGTGGAGATATTGTTTCCACATATATGTTGACCAATGCACGAAAGGCCCTCTTATTATTGGCTAGCACACACACACATTACGTCTTGCCACACGGCGAAAACAAGGAGAATAAGGCTTATAGTCGCCATATTTTTTTGAATTTATCACCAAATGGGATTTCCCATGTCGTAGAGCATGTGTAGAATGCAACATTTGTCCTTACCAGATGGACTAATGTTTACACTCACCATAATCTTTCAGATTTCCTTCCAAAGGAGTGCCAATGGGGTTAGAAACTTGTCTGAAAAGCAGTGGAGAATTATGTTCTTTGATTTTCATGGTCAATAATTCCTACATAGCGGCCGTATTTGAGGGTCCTTCGGGCTTCCTAGCGCAAACGGGGAGTACTTTCTAGATTCCCATGCTCGTTGCGAGCATTTTCAGTACTTGTGTATCCAAAACAGACTCTGAATGACAATGTTATTGTCAGCGTTCTAGGAACGGGGGTACCCAGACTTGCCTGCCTGCGGCCCTTGACGTGGCATCGACGGCCTGGTATGGCCCAGCTTCAACAACAACAACACAAGACCCTTGTGAGGGACCAAGCCTTGCAAGGCGGATGCCACCAAGACCTCCCTGGGGGGCAGTCTCACCAGGCTGGCTCCCGAGGAGCGGGGATATCTATGCAAGGTGCACCTTGCGAGGTTCATATGACGTGAGCCATGACGACCAAGGGCAGGAGGGCGCCAGCGGGTGTAGTGTACTAGTTTTCTCTTTGGCGCTAAGGAGACAAGCGCAGACGCGGAGTCCCGAGGCGTCAAGGAATGATTTCCATTCCGGTGCAACAAGACCAAGACCGCCAGGACGGCAAGACGGAGGTCATCGCGGAGGAATGCATCTACAAGAAGCTGGTGTCATTCGGGAGGTGCAGTACCCGGAATGGCTGGCGAACCCGGTCGTCGTCCCCAAGAAAGGCGGGAAGGAATGCATCTGCGTCGACTTCACCAACCTCAATAAGGATTGACCTCAGGATCCCTTCCCTCTCCCGTGCATCGATCAGATCGTCGACTCCACCGCCAAGTGTGACCTGCTGTGCTTCCTGGACGCCTTCTTGGGCTATCATCAAATCAAGATGGCAGTACAAGATGTTGAGAAGACGGCCTTCCTGAGCCCATGTGGGGTGTACTGCTACACCCGCATGCCGTTTGGCTTGTGCAATGCCGGGGCGACCTTCCAGCGGATGATGCACATCGCCCTGGGCCAGCAGCTCGGGAGAAACGATGAGGCATACGTCGACGACATAGTAGTGAAGTCTTGGGAGGCAAGGACCCTTGTCAAGGACCTAGAGGAAACATTTCCAAGTCTGCGAGTGGTGGACCTGAGGCTCAACCCAGAGAAATGCGTGTTTGGCATTCCTTCCAGCAAGTTGCTGGGTTTCCTGGTATCACATAGGGGAATTGAGGCAAATCCAGAGAAGGTCAAGGCAATAGAAGAGACGAGCCCACCACAGACTCTTAAGGATATGAAAAAACTGGCGGGCTGTGTAACCTCACTGGGGTGTTTTATCTCCATGCTGGGGGAGCGCGCCCTCCCGTTCTTCAAGCTGATGAAAAAGAAGGGCCTGTTCGAGTGGACTTCGGAGGCTGACGCAGCGTTCCAAGATCTCAAGAGATACCTCACCAGCCCACCGATGATGGTAGCACCACGCCCTTTGGAGCCCCTGGTGCTATAACTGGCCGCCACACCTCACTCCCCCAGCGCAGCGCTGGTGGCAGTCCGGGAGGAGCACCAAACCAAGGGCCTGCAAGGCAACAACCCACGACAGGGCAGGACGCAGCTTCAGGACGGAACGCCTGAGGCCTCGGCAGCACCAGCAGATGACTAGGCTCCTCAGGACGATGCTCCTGAGGCCGCGGCTACCCCAACAAGCGACCAAGCTCCTGAGGTCCCCCAGCCTCAGGAGGTGCAAGACTCCACCAACGCTTCCGCCCTCGTCGAGCACCCGGTGTACATTGCTAGCATGGTACTACGTGACGCGCGGGCGCGCTATGCCATGCCGCAGAAGCTCTTGCTCGCGCTCCTCGTCGCCTCCCGCAAGTTGCGCCAGTACTTCCAAGGCCACCCCATCAAGGTCATGTCAGCTTACCCCCTAGAAAGAGTGCTCCAGAGCCCCAATGCTGTGAGGAGAGTCACCGAGTGAAACATCGAGTTGGAGGCATTGCAGTTGGAGTTCAGCACCACCAGCGTCATCAAGGGTGCCGGGCTCGCTGACTTCGTGGAACAATGGACCGATGCTGCCAGCCTCGAAGCAGGCGAGGACCACCCACTCTCGCCAGGAAGCGAGGCGCCAGACGGCTGGGTCATGTACTTTGACGACGCCTTCGCACGTCAGGGTGCGGGGGTTGAAGCCGTGCTCATCTCACCCACCCAAGACAAGCTCTGCTACGCCGTGCGGCTCTACTTCCAGCAGGGTGAGAAGGTCTCCCACAACATCACGGAGTACGAAGGCTTGATCGCTGGTCTCAAGGCAGCGACAGCCTTGGGAGTAAAGCGCCTCACCATCAAGGGCGACTCTCAACTCCTCGTCAACTTCTCCAACAAAGTATGCGAGCCAAAGGACGAGCACATGGAGGCATACCTTGCGGAGGTATGCAAAATTGAAAAACAATTCTTGGGTCTGGAACTGCAGCATGTGTCGCGCGGCAAGAACAAGGAAGTGGACCATATCGCCAAGAGGGAGTCCCGACGGCTACCTCAAGAGCCCAATGTCTTTGAGGAGTGGCTCTTCAAGCTGTCTGCAGCCCTGCCCGCAGCAGCATCAGCACCACCTTGCGAGGACCTCCCTTAGGCCCCTCCGTCGGAGCCCCGGCTTGTGGCCCGACCTTAGGATCCCGCCACCTCCTTGTGCTAGAACCTCAGGAGGGGTGCTAGATGGAAGAGTTCAAGGCATATCTTCTTCAGGGGACCCTACCGGAGAGTAGGAGGACGCAGAGCATGTGGCTTCATAGGCCACTGCCTACTGCATCCAGGACGGTGAGCACTATAGGAAACGACCAAATGATGTTTCTCTATGATGCATCTCCAGGGAGCAGGGACATGAGCTATTGGCTGACATACACAGCGGGGACTGCGGGCATCAATCGTCATCACACACCCTCGTGGGCAAGGCATTCCGCAGTGGGTTCTATTGGCCCATAGCGCTCAATGATGCCAGCGAGCTGGTGAGATCTTGCGAAGCGTGCCAATTCCACGCCAAGCAGATCCAGCAGCCAACATCACTTGGAATGCAGATACTGTGCTAACCTTGGAACGCAGATATGCTACGCCTCAGTGGCACATCCCAGGGGCAACGGCCATGCTGAGCATGCCAACGCGGAGGTCCTGAGAGGCCTAAAGACAGCAGCCTTCAAGAAGAAGCTCAAGGCCTGCGGTAGGGGCTAGCTCGACCAGCGCTAGTCCATGTTGTGGTCCATCCGCACCACCACCACCAAGCCGACGGGCGAGACTCCGTTCTTCCTCGTCTACGGAGCCGAAGCGGTTCTCCCTCACGAGGTCAAGCATCGCTCCACGCAGGTCTTGGCGTTTGACGAGGCACGCTAGGACGCCACACGGGGGATGGATCTCATGCTGGGGGAGGAACGCCGCCGTGTAGCCTCGCTCCGGGTGGCAAGGTACCAGCAGGCACTACGGCGGTACCACTGCTGCAGCGTCCGCTCCAAGATGCTCAAGGTGGGTGATCTCGTCCTAAGGCGGGTCCTCTCCAGGGAAGGGCTGCATAAGCTCTCACCCATGTGGGAGGGCCCGTATAGGATTGCCCATGTCTACAGGCCTGGCGCCGTGCCTGGAGATGCTGGACGGGACCCCCATCCAGAACGCCTAGAATGTCCAGCACCTTCGGAAGTTCTACCCTTGAAGCAAGGCCAAGTGCTTGTGAAGGTCTCCGCTCGTGACACTCTCACGTAATAATGAGTGGGGCTGTACACGCCCCAGAGTCTCCGGAGAGACGCCCTTGGGCCTTGGGGGCTCCCTCACACATCCTAGTGGCAGCACTTAGTTCCGCACTGGTGAGAAGACTAGTCTAGGTGTTGGACGCGGCTGTTCATTTGCTTGCTTTCTGTAGTTGGTTTGCCCCCCTTTCTTTTAATGGAATTTGGAGTTCTCGCATTTTGGATTGCCAAGTTGGATTTCTCCCTTGTCTTCTCTCTTGCCCGCCAGTCTCGGCCCAGGAGGGGCGGCAATTGCCTGTCGCTCTTCCTCACGCGTCTCGCGTGGGGGGGTTGGGCAGGTGTGTGTGTGCGCGTCGGGCCCACCCCACACCGGCAACACACCTCACCATAGCCCTGTCCCCCCAGGGCCATGGCTTTTTCTATCCTCGTGAGACACTCTCGAACGATCTTGCAATTGGCGCATCTTCTTATGTCCGTGCCCCCCGGGTACTGCGACACGATGCACTAAGCCACGACTAGATCATGCCTGAGGGCTCGCGTAAGGAAGAACAGGGCACCTGACAAATTTTCTATCAATTCTGCAGCCTCACGATGTCTCGCGAGGCCAGCGACCCTTGAGTTAGGAGCAAGAGGGCCCCAGGAGATGTTGGAGTGCGCGCCGTCATGAGGTGCAAGGCCACCGTGAGTGTGTCAAGCTAAGTTTTCCTACCGCACCTACTCAGAACATGGACATCACGGCATAAATTAGAACAATAAGCATAGCTTAGTGGCATAAGTACCATGGTTCATTACATGCCCCAACAGGGCCCTCTACTCTTTTTTTCAAAATGGAGAAAGGAAAGGCTAAAACAAAAGTGTCCTGCACGACCACAGCAGCTGCTGAGGCCGGGCTCCAGAGGCCCCCAGGGCTCAGCCCCAAGCCGTCCTCCCGCTTCACCGGAGCGTGGCGAAGAGATGATCCACCACCGACCTCTAAGTGAGCTCGACGACGTGGCGGTTGGTCATAGCCGCAGCTGCTTGAGCTCTCGCTGGAGGAGCCACCGCTCACTACAAGAAATATGTCAACTTGTGACCTTGACTATTGGTAACTGAATGGTCATTATTTTCCATTTGTGACCTTTTTGTGACCAAAAACAGATGGTCAAAAGATGGCAGTTGTAAACTGAAATTAACGACCTTCTCTGTGAGAAGGTCGTAGACGTTTATGACCAAAATATGCCTACTATTTTGTTTTGGTCACTAGCAGCCTCCCCAGGCCACGTAGGCATCCGACGTGGCAATCTGATGTGGCACAAGAATCAGCCCGGTCCAATTCGGTGTTTATATGGGCCGAGCCCATTAATTCGGCCTTTTTAGTGTATTTTTTTGTCAATTTCTGCACGGGCCATACTTCCATATTAGGGGGCCTCGGCCTTTTTTTACAATCGATTGGATCTATCGTCATTGTTCTTTTTATCCCGCAAAAAAAATTTTATCGTCATTGTTTCACTCATATTATTATTATTATTATTATTATTATTCCCCTGCAATACTTTTTTTATGATTATACACATAGTACTTTTTTTGTTTGTTTATTCAACAATGAGACCTCTATGTTTGCATGTAAATAATCGGGTCACATATTACACTAGGGGTAAAATGGTCTTTTTAGGTCAGACTTAACACCGTTACTAGCCAAAACTGACAAAAGTGTCACATAGGGAACAAAATAAAGTTAGAGTGTCGAAAAGGGAAGAAACACGTTTTTGGGCCAAAAAGGGAAGCAAAATTTAAGAAAGGTCCAAATAAGGAATTCTCTCACTATCCTAACATGTATGTATATGCATGTGTGCTTGCTTGACCGGCGCATGCATCACTGTAGCAGCCAAGCAAGTAGGCATCATTGACGTCTACTCACAGCTTTCCTCGCACCAGAGAAAGAATCAAAACAAAAAATATTAGTAACTTTAAATCATAAAGTATATCCACATCACCAAAAAATAGTCGCAGACCATCACACAGAAGCCAAATACTATGAATTGATGATTAGTAGACACGGACATGATTCAGCTACGCAATGGCTACCACAAGCAAAAGTGACAAGTGTGTAAGCAAGTTGCTAGTGTACACAAGGTGATTGAGCTCCTGCTGTTTAGTGCGCATACACGGTAGGCTACTGCTGCTAGTGTTCTAAACTAACAGAGCATGCTATAGGAGCAGAAAATAGCGAGCTAGGGCTAGAAGATGGAGCTGACTCACCAGAGAGCTTGTGGTCGCCGCCGTACAAAGCCGCCATCACGCCGGTCGCCTCAAGAAGCACCACCGCACCGGAGACGATGCCAGACGTGTGCAAGAGCAGAGCACCTGCTGCATCCATTTCCAAATAGAACAAGAACAAAAAATTAGGAAGGGCTGCAAACAAATTAGGAAGGGTTTCGAAAAAGGGCAGTTATTTAGAATGGCAACAGAAATTCAGCTAGTAACATGTTTTTCGTTCTCCAGCTAGTTAAAATGAGATACTCATTCATAAAAGAAAACATAGACACAATATGAATATTCATTGCACAAGTGCAAGTCATGCAAAATACTTCACTGCAACACATTGCGCCTAAACTTCGCATAAGATATAATTGATAAAAATTAGTTTGCTGCTACTGTCATTGGAAAACCGACACCGAATTGAGCGGTAATAGAGATATATTTGATAAAAATCAGTTTGCTGCTACTCCATTCAAAATCTAACTGACCAACTGGTTCGAACACTAGGCAAAGTAAGACAGAAACAAGTAAATCGGCACCGAATTGAGCGGTAAGAGAGAGGGGAGGGGAGACATGCAACTTACAGCATCACTCATGGACTTCCACTTCTCACCACCGGCCTTACCAATCTGCAGTTCAACCATCCTAAACCATATCAGGACACAGAATTCACAAGGAAACTCATCTCGCAGCACCACCAGTTTGAACAAACAACGAGACAGAGGCGGATGGGGGACGCTTACCATGGAGACCTGCTTGACGTCGGGGTGCTTCTCCTTGTACTCCTTCCTGAAGTTATCCCTGCGAAGGCGAAACACGCACCAAATCCTCGGTCAGGAAGGGATGCCACACCACAGAAGCAACACGAATCGAACCAGGAACCAAGACTGGGACTCACATGAAGATGAAGAAAGCGCTCGGGGGCGCGTGGGCTTGTTGGGGTCCTTCTCAGCCTTAATCTTCTTCACCGCAAGCCTGCGCCACCACAACAGAAAAGACAGGAGCAAACCAAACCGAGTCAGAACCCGACGTGAAATAGCAGCAGCCACCACGGGAAACAAAAACGAGACGGGGAGACGAGGGAGGGAGGGGTCGAGACCTGGAGTTGCCAGCGCGGGAGCCCACCTTTGTTACTATGTTAAAGAAAGTTGATTTGCCAACATTGGGTAACCCCACCTGCATGAAACATCAATAGTAAACTTCATCTATCCACTTATTCCTCTACTTGGCAACAACAGAATAGTGCACCAATCAACATTCAATAGAAGAGTAGTCCATTATGATTTATGATGAAATCTGAGATCGAATAAAAGATTATTGTTAAACACCATCAATGAGACTAGAAGTGTGGCACTGGCAACTCATGAAACTTCTTGAACAGTAGTAGTACATAGTAACATGCTAGTGTTGTCCAAGCAGACTGAGTTACATGCATAAAACTACAATTCGTCCAGCCTGAGTAGTCAAGATAAACACATGCCAAATCTAAATCCATAACCAACTGCAGCTTCTTCTTTTATAGTCTACAACAACATAGTTCAGTAGTAAATCAGAATAGAATCAATCTATTATAAGACAACATAATGCTCATTTAATAAAATATCAACACCAAGCACCCATTCAACTACACCAAATTAACAGTACCATAATCTGTATGGTTAACTTTCAAACACACATGTGAAATTATATTGTCAAATGCATGCACATATACCACTAATATCTTTGCAGCAGCATTTATCTGCCATTTTACACATTAAATTAGATTAAGAATGTGAAGCAGTGCATCTCCATTTTCACGACACTGAGAATGATAGCAGAAAAAAAATCGACCAGGTTACAAACAGGCAACAAAGTAAGCAAGCGAGCAAGCAAAACCCTGCAGCTCAAACGATTTCTAGCGCATCCAGTGGCCTTCTTTGCACTCATATGTTAAATGCAAGACACTTGAACACAAGTCTAGGAGCTAGAATCAGAATCTACATTGAACTAGATAGGAAACTAATTCAACATACAGAAGGCATGTGCAGTATAAAGATTAGAGACTAGAACTAGATTAATATGTAGGTGCCACAACAAGAATGATTAATTCCAACAGGATAATCAGGTCTATATATTTAAGTCAAGTCGGGAGCATGGAGCAGCAATAGCCTTCCCACTTCTGTCTTGTCCATGCCAGGAGCCAACAGGATAATCAGGTCCATATGTTTAAGTCAAGCCGGGAGCATGGAGCAGCAATAGCCTTCCCACTTCTGTCTTGTCCATGGCAGGAGCTTGCTAGCATTCAAAACCAGCAGTTTATGTAACAAGTAACTGAAACTATGTAAATGTAAAGAAAAAGAAATCCAAAGGTGTATGAGAGCACATCAATCAGATTCAGGATTCGGCTATACCTCCTCGGATAACCTTTTAGATGGTGACTTGTCAACATTGATGTGTGGCAGCATGGACCGGCGAGCACCCGCGAAGAGAGGAGAAGAAGACATCGCTGCAGCGTGCTTTGGGCAATAACCCGATTCTCCTCATGCATCGCATAAATCACCAGAAGTTGAGAAGAGCCCCTGGCTTGTCATAACCTGTATGGTTATATGTAATTTTTAATTCCAACAACTATATGTTTTGAGTTGTAATAAATAAGTAGATGTTTACTGCTTATTCTCCTTTTTTCTCAATTGCTTGGTGTAATGAACTTTGTTGGATAAAAAATGTTTTGAAGTGGTAGGTCATGTTATAAATAAGAATAGTTGAATACAAATTATCAATTTACACAATATTACTATGTTATAAATCAGACATGGGTTAGACAGAGTAATGTCTTGTGTCAGGATCAGATTGCATGGCAGGACTACAACATCTTACAGAGGCAATTCTGATTTTTGGTTGAGCCTGCACATTAACCATTAGCATGTGCTGATATGCAACATCATTTGAACGAGGTACAACCTGGGAATTTTTAGCTGTTTCGTAAATACCTAAGAGCAACAGTCTCCTCTAACCTTGGACAAACAACATCTTACAGAAGCTGACACGCAGACGCAGCGGGGCAAACATGCGAGGGTTTCGCATGGGGTGGGAGGGCGAGGGAGGAGGTACCTTGCAGCCGATGAGGTTCTTAGCGTAGTCGATGACCCTGTGTCGGCGCTGCTCCGCCACCTCCTCCCTTGGGTGTAGTCGCAGTAGCACCTCGCGGGCGGCCGCCTCTGTGGCCCGCAGCACCGGCGGGATGGTCGGGGACCGCGGCAGCAGCGCCATCAGCATCATCCCGCGCGGTTGCTCGTCCGGGACCTAGCCGAGGCCAGTGGGTGGCTCAGACCCACGCCATGTGGTTGGGGGAAGCCATGGCGCCGCCGCCCCCTTGTTCGAGTTGCTGATGGAGGGGCCACGCCGGTGCCGGATCCAGCGCCCGCTGGGCTCGACGTTGCCGGATGTGGCAGACCGGCGGCGAGGGGAGAGGTGGGTGGCGGCGAGGGAGGCGGAGGCGAGGGGATAGGTGTGGCAGAGAGAGGGGGATCTGGATCGGGGGCGGAGTGGGAGTGCGGCGTCGCCATCGATTTGATCTGAATCGGGAGAGTGGGAGTTAGGGTTTGGGAGGTAGGAGCGGAGGGAGTTAAAGTGGTGTGGGATCGATGGATGGATGGATGGATGGATGTGTGCCATGTCATCGATCCATGGCACACACCTTTCCACCAATGAGAATTTAAGTTTATTTTCTGAGTGTAGAAATGGATTTTTAAGAACATATGAAATTTTGATGGAAAATTGGATCATATTTTGTGAAAATGCTCTAGTATTGTGCACATTTGTGTATATTGGGATGGGGGTTTTATTTCTTTGCACAAAAAATCATTTTTCAATTTTTGGAGTGGCAATAACCGGGTTTTTTGTGAACGGCCTAGCAAATAGTTGTTGTAAAATTGGACCAAATAAATTTTCTAAAATACTAGGCCATATCTAATGCACAATTGACCAAATAGTTGCGTGTAAAAAGTTTCGACCCACCTCTGTGGAAAAAGACAAATTTCCGCCTATTTAGCTGGAAGCGGGTCAAATTTGAATTACATCTACCTCGTAGTTTTCTCTTTATTTTTTCAAAAGTCATTTCTAGGTACGAAAGTATCTATTTAATCACAGAAACATCAAAAAATTTCCAATATTCAACCACTAGCTAGGAACGGTCATGCCCGCCATTTTGACCGCATTTTGAAACAGGCATAAAAAATTCAAAAAAATCAAAAAATTGGGAAACCTTCGCATTATGTCATTATATGTGACCAAGTTTCCAGGAAAAATAATAAACTTGTAATACGGAAATTATTTTAAAAAAGTGTTCTCAGAAATGAGCTATCACGCGTGAAGATTCAGGGCTATCAAGCCAAATGATCAATCTTATGGTCACATTCATGGCATAGTTTGTTCAAATGATCTCATATTGTGCACAAGGGTGCATATTGGAATGGCAAACAATGTTGCCTAAGGAAGTTTTGATTTTTTTTGGACGAAAAAATCATTTTCCATTTTTCGAGTGCCCAAAATGAGGTTTTTTGTGAAGAGCCTACCAAATAATTGTTGCAACATTGGACCAAATCAATTTTATAAAATACTATGCCATGTTTAATGCACAATTGACCAAATGGTTGGGTGTCAAAAGTTTTGATCCACCTTTGGTGAAAAAGACAAACTTCCGCCGATTCAGTTGGAAGCGGGTAAAATTTGAACTGCAGCTGCCTCATAGTTTGCTCTATATTTTCTCTAAAAATTATTTCTAGGTACATAAGTATCTATTTAATCAGAGAAACACCAATTTTTTTTCCAAGATTCAACTTATAGCTAGGAACGGCCATTCCCGCCGTTTTGACCACATTTTGAAACGGGCATAAAACATTCAAAAAAATCAAAAAATTGGAAAACCTTCGCATTGTCTCATTATATATGGCCAAGTTACCAGGAAAAATAATAAACTTGTAATACGACAATTCTTTTAAAAAAGTGTTCTCAAAAATGAGCTATCATGCGTGAAGATTCATGGCTTTCAAGCCAAATGATCAATCCAATGGCCAAATTCATGGCATAGTTTGTTCAAATGATCTCATAGTGTGCACAAGGGTGCATATTGGAATGGCAAACAATGTTGCCTGAGGAAGTTTTCATTTTCTTTGGACGAAAAAACCATTTTCCATTTTTCGAGTGCCCAAAAGGAGGTTTTTTTGTGAAGGACCTCCCAAATAATTGTTGCAAAATTGGACCAAATCATTTTTATAAAATACTAGGCCATATTTAATGCACAATTGACCAAATGATTGGGTGTAAAAAGTTTTGATCCACCTCTCGTGAAAAAGACAAATTTCCGTTGATTCAGATGGAAGTGGGTTAAATTTGAACTGTAGCTGCCTTGTAGTTTGCTCTTTATTTTTTACAAAAACCATTTCTAGGTACATAAGTATCTATTTAATCAGAGAAACACCAAAAAAAATTCAAGATTCAACCACTAGCTAGGAACGGTCATTCCCGCCGTTTTGACCGCATTTTGAAACGGGCAAAAAAAATTCAGAAAAATAAAAAAATGGAAAACCTTCGCATTGTGTCATTATATATGACCAAGTTACCAGGAAAAATAATAAACTTGTAATACGACAATTCTTTTAAAAAAGTGTTCTCAGAAATGAGCTATCATGTGTGAAGATTCATGCCTTTCAAGCCAAATGATCAATCCTATGGCCACATTCATGGTATAGTATGTTCAAATGATCTCATATTGTGCACAAGGGTGCATCTTGGAATGGCAAACAATATTGCCTAAGGAAGTTTTCATTTTCTTTGGACGAAAAACCATTTTCCATTTTTTGAGTGCCCAAAAGGAGGTTTTTTTGTGAAGGACCTCCCAAATAATTGTTGCAAAATTGGACCAATTTAATTTTCTAAAATACTAGGAAATATTTAATGCACAATTGACAAAATGGTTGGGTGTAAAAAGTTTTGATCCACCTCTGGTGAAAAAGACAAATTCCTGTCGATTCAGTTGGAAGCGGGTCAAATTTGAACTGCAGCTGCCTCATAGTTTACTATTTATTTTTTCCAAAAAATATTTATAGTTACATAAGTACCTATTTAATCATAAGTACATGGTTTGGTGGCGATACGTCAAGGTTTGCGCGGTGGCTGAGGCCCCCAACTTTAGAGCGCGTAAACTCGCATGCCCGCCGCGTGGTCACCGCGTGACCATGGCGTTGCCATGTGTTCTGGGCAGACTAGGCATGTCTAGTGGATTGGGAACTCCCTAGGTAGGTGCTAGGAAGAAAATTGCAACATAAGATTCTCACGAGTAGACAGATCGATGCTCAAACATGAATTAGCAGCCTAGTGTTTGATTAGCGGTACGGGAAATGTACATGGCTAAGGGGCGTGAGTTTTGGCTGAGGATGATCAGTTACTAAGAAGACCGTCTTCACAAATTTTCAGCTCAAAAGGAGGAGCCTAGGTGGTACTTGCTTTGCAAACTACCACACTGGACATAAATACGAATGTTGAAGCTCGGCTCAAAATAATGAATGGATTGAGCTGGCATTTAGTGGAGGATGGTTATTTGGGCATAGGAAAACACTGTAGAAAATGGATACTATTTGGACATGCCAAAGTGGTACTTCCTTCACAAACTGTTGTTCTGAACAGAATAGGAAAATGAATATTTTTGAACTAGGAAAGGAAGGTTTTTTACATATTTGACGAAGATATGACCCAAAGAATTTATGAGATTTTTTTGGGAATTTTGGGAATGACAGAAATATAGGTTGCTTCACAACCTAGGGCAAAAACTGCCACATGGACATGACACATAGGCAAAACTGATGAGGTGGCGCCTAGTCATAGCAACCCACCAAAATTTACAAGGTTATGACCATCTATATTGGTCATGATCAGCTAGAAATAAGGCAGCAAACCAGTGTTATCTACTTTATGACCATTTCGTGTAAGGAAATTACGACCTTTCTAACCAAAATGGTCGTTATAGTTTAGGGTTTGGAGCCTCCCGAACAGCTTTTGACCAATTGGTCTGAAATGGTCATAGATCTATGACCAATTCTTCCAGGGTCACTGACAGAAGGTCACTAGTTGACATATTTCTTGTAGTGGCTATTAAACGAGCTGTGGCTGTCACCAAGGGCGATCTCACCCTCGACGTCGTCGTGGTTGTCATTGAGGCCAAGCTCATCGTTGCCACCATCGTCTTCGGGGCAACACCCTGCCCGACGACCGTCCTCCCAAAACACCCTCATGTAGAGGGTCACGACGCCGTCGTACTTGAAGTGGAGCGTCCAACTCCCGCTTAGGCCACGCACGTGGGAAAATGCCAGCCAGCCGCGGGCCAAGGACACGTTCCCGGCGGCGGGAACTTCAACCTGACCCATGAAGCCTTGCTGCAACAGCCATCAGCCTGCAGCCAGATGCCGTCAGGCCCCATGGCTGGTAGCTCACCCGCGAAGAAGCGGGGGAGCGGGAGCTGGGTGCCGGCTGGCCTCTCCGACCACACGACGAAGTCCAGGAGCACCTCGGCCGAGTGGAAGCACAGCCGAGGAGGTCAGGCAACCATGGCGTGTCTCCCCTCGTTGCAGGGACTGCCCCGCCCTTGGTGGCTCCGCCATGAGAAGAAACGCCGCCGCGGCCAACCGAGGCGTGCCCGCGCCCTCAAGGAGCTGCCGCAGGAGTCGCGACGTGCTTGTGGGGGCGGCCTCGCCCTCTCTTGGGAGGTGGCGAGCCAGGTCCCTCCTTTGGGGCCTTCCCCTTCCCGGCAGCGAAGAGCTTGCTCGTCGGCGCCAAGGGAGCTATAGCAAGATGGAGAGACAAGGAAGAAGAAGAAGCGGATAGTGAGAAGACAGAGATGAGCAAGAGGGGCTCTGCCCCTTCTCTCATTTATAGCCGAGGGAGGCCAACCGCTGGCCCCACGATCCCACGTAATGATGGTTTTCTCTACATGTAGTGAAGTCGCGTCAGGTAGACGGTTGCCAAGGCGGCATGGGGAAGCGGAGGCGCCCACATCCCATCAATCGCCATGCGTCGACCAAGGCCGCAGGTGGTTAGGCCCGCGGTGCTCCGCACATGCCCTTTAGCTTCGCCTCGGAGCCAAGTACGAGCGTGCCTTGGGCCCGGGGGCTACTGTCGGTGTTCTGGGAATGGGGGTACCCAGACTTGCCTTCCTACGGCCCATGATGTGGCTCCATTGATGGCCTGGTATGGCCCATCTTCAGCAACAACAACCCAAGACCCTCGCGAGGGGCCAAGCCCCGCGAGACGGAGGACAGCAAGACCTCCCTGGGGGCAGCCTCACCAGGGTGGCACCCAAGGAGCGGAGGTATCAATGCAAGGTGCACCTGGCGGGGTTCATATGACGTGAGCCATGAAGACCAAGGCGAGGCAGGCGCCAGCGGGCGTAGTGTACCAATTTCCTCTCTGGTGCTAAGGAGACAAGCATAGCCACGGAGTCCCGAGGTGTCAAGAAAAGGTTTCCATTTCGGTGCAAGAAGACCAAGACCGCCAAGATGGCAGGACGGAAGTCATCGTGGAGCCCACCATGGCGTCACCACCAGAGGCTTTTGCATGCGAAGACTACTTTTGTCAGGATAACTTGTACTAGTTGTCTCCCTTTTAATTTGGCTGTTGTGGGATCCCTTCCCGCCTACATTTGGGAAGAGGACCAAGGCCCCTATAAATAGGACCTAACCACCACCATAGAGGGGATCGGATCCATTCCGCCCTGACCACCTCACGAGCTCATTAAGCCCAAGAACACCTCACCTCCTGAGGTTGTTTGTCCATTGTACTAGTTCATCCACAGCCTCTCGAGGCCAATCCACCACAAAGCAGGAGTAGGGTTGATGTAGGGTGGAACCCTAATCGGTCGATCTTTCACAAAAGGAGCGGATCCTGCGAAGAACATGAAGAACACGAGGGGAAACACGAGGGGAAATTACGAAGAGGAACACAAGAGAAACACTCAAACCAACAATTAGATCACACATGTGCTAGATCTATGAACACAAAAGGAGATACAAGGTCCATAGTCAACAAGGGACGATACACGATAAACGGTTCTTCTCCAAAGGAGGTCTTGATGGGGCCACCCAAAAGGGGGTCTTGAATCCAAGGGGATCTTCTCTGAAGAGGGGCCGCGGTCTCTCTCGTGGAGTAGATCTATAATGGATGAGCAAATCTCTATCTCAAATGAGCTACTACTTTGCTAACCCTAAAATGTAAGTAGGAGAAGAGTATATATAGTCTAGGTGGGCGAAGGGGTACACAGGCCTCGGTCCCTTACACTGTGCCAGACAGGGGAGGCCGGACATCCGGGCATCGGGCCGGATGTCCGAGCTTTCACGAGGGGCCGGATGTCCGGATGTCTGGGCTGGACTGGAGTGGTTCAACTTCGGGCATGTTCTGTGACGGGCACTGGATTTTCGGGAAGTGGCCAGATGGTCGGGCTGGAGCGGGGCTGGATGTCCGGGGCTGGGGCCGGATGTCTGAGTCCTATAGCTTCGGTTGCTGGGCCGTGGCTGTAGTGGATGTCTCCAGCGGCTGGATGTCCGGGGCTGGGGCCGGATGTCCAGGCCCTGGAGCCGTCTTCTTCTCCTTTCGGCGTTCCACTTCATCTGTGGACTTGGCGGCTTGTCTGTCTTCACATGCATCTTCAGAAGGGTCCTCTTAGTACCTAATCATGCACAACATCTCGGACATAGGTAGTAGCCATGTCTCGAGAGGATCATATGTAATATGACTAAGGAGAGAAGTCGCCTCGGTCTCGAGAGCTCTATCTCTAGCTCGCGTCATAGGTCCTCTTGGCACTTCATGAGACGATGGTAGGTCCATGGGGATGACCGTAGGATGATCCACATCATCTCCCCTCCCTTGGGGAAGATCCGACCTCATATCAAAATCCTCATCACCATGGTAGGGCGAGAGATCTTTGACATTGAAGATGTCACTCACAGAGTACTTGTTGCGTGGAATGTCGATCTTGTAGGTGTTGTTGTTGTAACGTGCGAGCACCTTGAAGGGTCCATCCGCTCATGGTCGAAGTTTGGACTTGCTTTCATGGGGGAAGCGGTCCTTGAGAAGGTGTAGCCACACAAGATCTCCAATGTTGAACACCATGGGGTGCTTGTTGATGTTGAGCTTGGTCGCGAGTCGTTGTACTTGGCGCTCAATGGTGTGTCCTTGTATCTTCATGCATCTTGTTGAGATAGTTGACTCGGGCACTCGCATCCCTATTCGTGCACTCTTGTAGTGGTAGAGGGAGAATGTCCAACGGTGACAATGGGTTGAAACCATAGACGACCTCGAATGGGGACTTCCCGGTAGTCGAGTGTCTTGCTCAGTTGTGGGTGTACTCGGTGATAGGTAGACACTCCTCCCACTCCTTGATGTTCTTATTGATTAGCACGGGAAGTAGAGCAGACATTGTGCGGTTGGCCACCTCCGTTTGGCTGTCGGTTTGAGGATTGTAAGCCATGGAGAAGAGTAGCTTGATTCCGAGCTTGGCGCATAAGGTTTTCCAAAAGTAGCTTAGGAACTTGACGTCGCGGTTCGAGACAAAAGTCTTTGGCACTCCGTGTGGACGCAATATTTCCCCATAAAAGAGATTGGCAACATGTGAAGCATTGTCTATCTTGTTGCATGGTATGAAGTGCCATCTTAGATAATCTGTTCACAACAACGAATACCGAATCCTTTCCATTTCTAGTTCTAGGCAAACCAAGTACAAAATCCATGCTAATATATTCCCATGGTTGATATGGAATTGGGAGAGGCATGTAAAGGCCATGGGATTGAGATTTAGACTTAGGTTTGCAACATGTAGAGCATCAATTGGTGAAGCAGTAGACGTTGCGGATCATCTTAGGCCAATAATAGTTCTTGGAGAGTGTAGCGAATGTCTTGTCGCGTCCAAAATGTCCCATTAGTCCTCCTCCATGAGATTCCTACAAAAGCAACAAACGAAGAGAAGACTCGGGGATGCAAAGTTTGTTAGCTCTCATAAGATATCCATCTTTGATGTAATAATGATCTCAAGAAGTATGCGTCGAACATTTGGCATAAGGAATAGAAAAAGCGGGATCATGCTCATACAAGTATTTTATGTGCTCAAGGCCAATGACATCCAATTCAACTTGAGTAACAAGCATGCATATGCGGGAAAGAGCATCCGCCACAAAAATTTCCTTACCTTTAATGTACTTGACGATATAAGGAAAAGACTCAATGAATTCACTCCATTTAGCATGACGCTTGTTTAACTTGGTTTGACGCTTAAGGTATTTAAGTGTTTCATGATCGGTATGAATGATAAATTCATGAGGGAAAACATAATGTTACCGTTCATGCAAAACTCGCACTAAAGCATATAGCTCTTTGTCATAGATGGGGTAATTGAGTTGCGCTCCGGAAAGTTTCTCACTAAAGTAAGCTATGGAGTGCTTCTCTTGCGTTAACACACCTCCAATGCCATTACCACTAGCATCACAATGAATCTCAATGGGTTTGTCAAAGTTGGGTAATGCAAGCATGGGCGCACGAGTAAGCAAATTCTTAAGCTCATTGAATGCGGTATCTTGCGATGGTCCCCAAACAAAGGGTGCATTCTTCTTGCTCAAAGCATGCAAAGGTGAATCAATGGTGCTAAAGTCCTTCACAAATCTATGGTAGAAACCGGCTAAACCAAGGAAGCTACGCACTTGTTGCAAGTTGGTTGGTTGTGGCCAAGTTTTAATATCATTGATCTTAGAGTCATCAACATGAACACCCTTAGAGGATACAACAAAACCCAAGAAAACGAGCTTATCAACGCTAAAAAGGCATTTTTTCCATGTTAGCATACATACGCTCTTTTCGAAGAGTTTGCAAAATGGTTCGAACATGGATGGCATGATCTTTGAGATATTTGCTATAAACAAGGATGTCGTCGAAGTAGACCGCAACAAAATCACCAATGTAAGGGCAAAACACATAATTCATAAGACGCATGAAAGTACCCGGTGCTTCCGATAAACCCATAGGCATGACTAACCACTCATACAAACCAAACTTTGTTTTGAAAGAAGTTTTCCATTCATCACCCTCTTGTATGCTGTCGGGGTATGGGGTTCCGGCAAACCCTTAAGGTTTGAACACTGGGGTGCGTGCAAAGTCTTTCCCTCCAACCAATCTACGCTCTAGCTCGCTAGGATCTTGCGGACGAACTCGACAAACTCACAACACAGAAGGACACAGGGTTTATACTGGTTCGGGCCACCATTGTGGTGTAATAACCTACTCCAGTCTGGTGGTGGACTGCCTCTTGGGCTGATGATGAACAATACAAGGGAAGAACGGCCTCCTGAGGTTGAGGCGTTCTTCAGCTCGGTGAGCTTGTGTGTGTGGGGGTGGTCTCTCTAGCCGAGAGGAGATCCTCTCCTCCACTGTGATGGCTAGACCTATTTATGGAGGCCCTGGTCCTCTTCCCAAATATCGAGCGGGAAGGGAGCCAACAATGGCGGGCTAATTTGAAGGGAGACAGCTAGTACAAGCTATCCTGACAAAAGTAGTCTTCGCCTGCACAAAGTTCTGGTGGTGACGCTGTTCTGGGCTCCACGATGACCTCCGTCTTGCAGTCCTTCGTCTTGGTCTTGTTTCACCAAAATGGCAACCTTTGCCTGGGGCCTTGGTACTCCGCGGCTACGCTTGCCCCCTTTGCACCAAAGAGGAAACAAGGACGCTGCGTGCGCTGGCGCCCGCCTGGTGTCGATCGTCACGAGTCACATCACGAGAGCCTCGTGAGGTTCGCCTCACCTTGATATCTCCGCTCCTCGTGAGCCTGCCTAGCTAGGCCACTCCAGAGGAGGTCTTGCGTCGTCCGCCTCGCGAGGGTCTTGGGCGCTTTGTTGGCGAATATGGGCCGTACGGCCTGCTGGCTCAGCCACGCCGCGGGCCGCAGGCAGGCAAGTCTGGGGACCACCATTCCAAGAACGCCGATAGTAGCCCCCAGGCCCAAGGTGCGCTCGGGCTTGGCTTCGCGGCGAAGCCAAGGGTCAAGCTCGAAGCGCCATGAGCCCCAAAAGCCTGCGGCCTCGATTGACGCGTGGCGGTTGATTGGACGTGGGCGTCTCCGCTTCCCCATGCTGCTTCGGCGACTGCATGACTTGACAAGTCCCTGCGACACGCAAGGGAAACCATCATTACCTATGATCGTGGGTGATGCCGGTTGGCCTTCTCTTGCTATAAATGGGGAGGGGGCGGAGCCCCCGTTGCCCTTCTCTTCCTTGATTGCTTCCTTCTTCTTCCTCCATTGCTTCTAGTGCCTCCGATGGCGCCTCCAAGGAAGTTCTCTACCGCCGAGAAGGGAAAGGCCCCTCGTGAGGGCCCTGGTTCCCCGGTGCCCAAGCGCGATCGCGGCCGCCCGCGCAAGCACGCTGTGACCCCCGCCGTGGCCCACCGTCGAGGTGGCGCCACGGCACGCGGAGGGGGCCATCCCAACCGTGGCGGTCCAGTTGGCGGGGGGAGGTGCGCAATGGTGGCGAGGCCTCCCCGCCCGCACTTCCATTCAGCGGAGGCGTCGCGGGAGTTCGTTGTTTGGTCGGAAAACTCGGCCGGCAACTGGCTCCAGCTTCCACGCTTCCTTGTCGATGAGCTGCCGGTCCCTGGTCCATGGGGGCTCTGGTTGCAGTCGGATGGTTGCTACAGCAAGGCCTCCTGGGTCGCGGTCGATACTTCTGCCGCGGGAAACATAGCCCTGGCCCGCAGCTGGCAAACGTTCGCCCGCGTGCGCGGCCTGGGCAGGTGGTGCACGCTCCACTTCAAGTATGACGGCGGGTCGACCCTTTACGTGAGGGTGTTTGGGGAAGATGGCCGCCGCGCCGGGTGCTGCCCCGAGACGAACGACGGTGAGGAGGTGCTCGGCCTTGGCGACGGTCGCGATGAGGGTGAGGGCGAGCCTGCCCTCGGCGGCGACTGCATCTCCTCCAGCTACGACGGCTCTCCCTCCTGCGACAGCTCCAGCAGCAGTGGCTACGACCAGCCGCCGCGCTCGCTTCGAAGGAGGCAGCGGGTCATCTCGTCGCCGCGCCTCCGTGAAGCACGAGGAGGGGTCTGGCTAGGCTTGGGCATCGAATGATGTTCTTTGACTTTCAGTGGCAATAATTCCTACTTAGGGGCCAAATTTGAGGGTCCCGGGCCTCCTGGCCTAAGCCAGGAATATTTTTTAGATTCGTATGCTCATCGTGGGAATTTTGGGTACTTGTGGGTCCGAAACGGACTACGAATGACAAAGTTATGACCGTTTTAATGAACACTGGTCCTTTATACGACAGTCGTTGGAAGAACTTCATTTTCCGGTGATGCGTTCTGGCGTGCCACCCCGAAATTTAGTGTATTCCATAGTGTATATATGGTTTCCACATATATGTTGAGCGATGTGAGGAATGCCCTCTTGTTATTGGCTGGCACACACACACATTACGACTTGCCACACGGTGAAACCAAGGAGAATAAGGCTTATAGTCACTGTATTTTTTTGAATTTATAACTAAATGGGATTTCCCGTATCATAGAGCATGTGCAGAATGCAATGGAGGACTAATGTTTTCACTTACCATAATCTCTCGGATTTCCTTCCAAAGGAGTGCCAGTGGGTACATAAACTTGTCTGAAAAGAAGTGGCGAATTATGTTCTTTGATTTTCATGGGTAATAATTCCTACTTAGGGGCTGAATTTGAGGGTCCTTCGGGTCTCCTGGCGCAAGGGGGGTATACTTTATAGATTCCCATGCAAATTGCGAGCATTTGGAGTACTTGTGGGTCCAAAACGGACTCCGAATGACAATGTAATGAACGTTTTAATGAACATTGATCCTTTATATGGCAGTCCTTGTAAGAACTTTATTTTCCAGTGACGCATTCTGGCGCGTCGCCCCGAAAGTTTGTGTCCTCCATAGTGGAGATATTGTTTCCACATACCAATGCCAGGAATGCCATCTTGTTATTCACGGTCACACACGCACGTTACTGCATGACACACAGAAAAAGCAAGGAGAATGAGGCTTATGGTCGCCGTATTTCTTTGAATTTACAACCAAATGGGATTCCCTGCACATAAAGCATGTGCAAAATGCAACGTTTCTACTAACCAGGCAGACTAATGTTTACACTCACCATAATCCCCCGGACTTCCTTCCAAAGGAGTCCTAGTGGGTTCAGAAACTTGTCTGGAAAGCAGCGACGAATGATGTTCTTTGACTTTCAGGGCCAATAATTCCTGCTTAGGGGCTGAATTTGACGGTCCTCCAGGCCTCTTGGCACAAGCCGGGAATATTTTCTAGATTATCACGCTCGTCGCAAGCATTTTGTGTACTTGTGGGTCCGAAACAGACTTTGAATGACAAAGTTATGACTATTTTAGTGAACACCGGTCCTTTATATGGAAGTCCTTGAAAGAACTTCATTTTTCCGTTACGCGTTCTGGCGTGCTGCCCTGTAATTTTCTGTCCTTTGTAGTGCAGATCTTGTTTCGACATATATATTTATCAATGCCAGGAATGATCTCTTGTTATTGGTTGTCACACACGTACGTTACGGAGTACCACACAGCAAAAATAGGAGTATAAGGCTTATAGTCGAAGTATTTTCTTGAATTTACAACAAAATGGGATTCCCTGGATCATAGAGCATGTGCAGAAGGCAACATTTGTCCTTACAAGGCAGACCAATGTTTACACTCACCATAATCTCTCGGATTTCATTCCAAAGGAGTGCCAATGGGTTTAGAAACTTGCTTGAAAAACAACGGTGAATGATATTCTTTGAGTTTCAAGGGCAATAATTTCAGCTCACGGGCCGAATTTGAGGGTCCTCCAGGCCTCTTGGCGCTAGCCGGGAGTACTTTCTAGATTCCCATGCTCGTCGCGGGCATTTTTTGTAATTTTCGGTCCAAAACGCACTACGTGTGACAAAGTTATGACCGTTTTAATGAACACCGGTTCTTTATATGGTAGTCCTTGGAAGAATTTCATTTTCTGGTGACGCGTTCTGGCGCGCCGCCCTGAAATTTTGTGTCCTCCATAGTGGAGATACTATTTCCACATATATGTTGACCGATGCAAGGAATGCCCTCTTGTTATTGGCTAACACACACACACGCTACGGCTTGCCACACGGCGAAAATGGAGAATAAGGCTTATAGTCACCATATTTTTAATTTATAACCAAATGGGATTCCCCAGATCATAGAGCATGTGCAAGATGTAATGTTTGTCCTTACTAGGTGGACTAATGTTTACGCTCACTATAATCTCTCGGATTTCCTTCCAAAGAAGTGCCAATGGGTTAGAAACTTGTCTGAAAAGCATCGGCGAATTATGTTCTCTGATTTTCAGGGGCAATAATTCCTATGGAGGGGCTGAATTTGAGGGTCCTCTGGGCCTCCTGGTGCAAGAATGGAGTACTTTCTAGATTCCCATGCTCGTCGTGATCATTTTTATTATTTGTGGGTCCAAAACGGACTCCTAATGAAAAAATTATGACCGTTTTAGTGAACACCGGTCCTTTATATGGTAGCCCATGAAATAACTTCATTTTCCCGTGACGTGTTCTGGTGCGCCAGCCTAGAATTTTGTGCTCCATAGTGGAGACATTGTTTTCATGTATTTGTTGACCAATGCCAGGAATGCCCTCTTGTTATTAGCACTCACACACGCACATTACGACATTACACATGGGAAAACAAGGATAATAAGGCCTATAGTCGCCTTATATTTTTGAGTTTACATCTAGATGGGATTCCCCAGATCATAGAGCATGTGCAGAATGCAACATTTGTCCTGACCATGCGGACTAATGTTTACACTCACCATAATGTCTCAAAATTATTTCCAAAGGAGTGACACTGGGTTCAGAAACTTCTCTGAAAAGGAGCGGCTAATGATGTTCTTTGACTTTCAGGGGAAATAATTCCTTCTTAGGGGCCTAAATTTAAGGGTCCTACGGGCCTCTTGGGGCAAGCCGGGAGTATTTTCTAGATTACTACGATCGTTGCGAGCATTTTGAGTATCACCTTATGCCGAAGCAGCCCTGAAAGCAGTTGTAGATGAACTAGCTGGCTTGAAACGGCAAATCAACACCATGACTTCCACTATCTTTGGTAAGTATATCCTCATGCAGTTTTTCCAATTCATGAAACCTTATCATTTATCAGAGTGCTGATTTTAAACCATGACAGGCACTCGTATTGCTCATCTAGGCACAAATATGCGGATGAAGCTTAAAGCGGCTTATACCTTGATTGAACAGTTGTACTCTGGGTCGCAGCGTGCTATTTAGACTGCGGCTTACAATAAACCGGCGCCATCACTGATAAAGGAAACTCTTGAGAAGCTAGCCATGTTACCTGCCCGGATTACCGAACTGAAGAAGGCGGCTGCAAGAGCAGGAGCATTAACCACACTAATCCGAGCCAAGGCATGGATTCCAGATCTTGAAGCGGAGGACATCATTAAAGGATATCCAGGTGTGAAGGAGGACGGTTCAAACTTCGACAATGATGACCTCCGAAGGCTGACCAAAGAAATGCGACCAATAGCCAGCAAACTGGCAGAGGACACGAACTTGTCTCATTTCCAACTAGCTTATGACGCTGAAGGGAAGAGATAGCCTGCCGAAATCCATGAAGTCGAAGAACTTGTGCCTCCAATCCGTAAGCATACTTACGCTCCTGACATTAACCCCTCCAGCCTTATCCATGTAGAAGCCGTGTTTCAAGCTTTAACTGGAATCGATTGGTCAACGGTTGATTTCCAGCGTCTGGCGAGGGATGAAGAAGTGATCGCACCAACTGACCCTCAACCGTCAAACTGTCCAGACGAAGTGTCTTAAACCGGCAACCGGTTTACCGGCTATTGTGTGCCAATGCTTAAAAACAACTATTCAATTGGAGCCATTTGGAAGCTTCATGTAATAGGATAGTAAAAACTCCTTTATGTGTCATGCCATCGAGCATGTTTTGTGATGCTTTGATAATGTGAAAACTTGCCCCACCTTTTGGGATCTATTTATGCATAACCCATGATGAGTTGTGTTCCTGGATACAAGAACTTGAAAATTGTCCTAGTGGTTTACCACTGGACGGGTCATGATGCCCAAGAATAGACAATACTTGGATGGATAATCAAAGTTTGTATATAAAAAATAACATGTGCAACATACCTCGTTGACTGACCAACTGCTTGTATGGTAAAGGTGTAAACATCAATCCGGAGCAGTGATAACTCCGTCCTTAATTTGCCAGATTATGATAATAAACCGTACCGGGATATAATAAACACCGGGTTTTCCTTATAATACTGGCGACTTGTTAGTCAAAACCAGACCGGGGTAATGAACGCCGGTTTATAACTGATCATGTACTGACAACTTGTAGTTGAAAGCCAAGCCGGGTCAAGGACACCGGTTTATCAGAAGACATTAGGAACCTCAATAAAGGCAAAAAACTTAGCAAATAGGACTCGAAAAAGAAATATGCGAGGCTTTTTATGAGCTGCCAGGCTCCAAATAGAGGCTTTTCATGGGCTGCCAGGCCTCTGAGTTAAACCATTTAACAAAGCCTTTTAAGATGGGCCTCCAATTAACCAATCATCATTTTAACTTTGACAAGTTCAGGGTCTGTATAAGATTGACTTGTCAAACGTTCGGCGGGTCATACCAGGATTACCTGGAGAGGAGTGGCTTACTTGACGAAGGCAGGTTAACCCGGGGTTTTAGGTGAATACACCAGGCTTCCAAGCCGTGGCTTGATAGCCAATTACAAGGGTCCTTTCAAACACTTTGTTGCTTTGCACAAAGAGCCCCCAAGTAACTTTGTGAGTTGTGCTTAGTGGGTGACCATGTTTGAGTTTGTGCTTTGTGTAACACTCTCTTTGGCCCCACTTAATTTCCTTTGTGGCTTAACGCCCATCAAGAGGTGTAGCTATGGTGTGATAACAACCAAGCCCCCTAGTGAAATCCCTTTGTGGTGTTTAAACTGATCAAAAGGTGTAGCTATGATGTGACAACAACCAAGCCCCCTAGTGACATTTCTTTGTACCATGCGGCTGCAGAGACCAGTTTAACAAAACTTTGCTTTGTCAGTAGAAACTCTTGTAGGCACACACATGATATAAAAAGAACAGAGACCCCGCTTTATTCGAGGCTCCGGTTTATTATATAATATATACATTGTCATAAATATGTACATATGAAGAAGCCTGTGGCTTAAGTATAGTAAGGCCGAAGAAGAGCTATATTCCATGGCCGCTTGGTCTCCTCCTCCGATTTGCGTGAGTATTTGTGCTCTTGAACATCAATGAGGTAGTATGACCCGTTGTGCAGATTCTTGCTGACCACAAAAGGTCCTTCCCAAGGTGGGGATAACTTGTGCATATCAGTCTGATCCTGGATGAGCCGGAGCACTAGACCGCCTTCTTGAAAAATTCTGGTCTTAACCAGGCGGCTGTGATAACGTCGGAGATCTTGTTGGTAAATCACCGAACATGCTGCTGCAAGATCACGCTCCTCATCTAACAGGTCCAGAGAATCCTTACGTGTGTTCTCATTATCAGCTTCAACATAAGCCGTCACACGGGGCGAGTCATGACGGATGTCACTAGGAAGAACCGCCTCCACTCCATAAACCATGAAGAAAGGTGTGTAACCTGTAGATCTATTAGGTGTGGTGTTGATGCTCCATAACACAGAAGGTAATTCCTCCACCCAACAACCCGGTGTCCGCTTCAAAGGAACCATAAGCCGAGGTTTAATGCCTCACAAAATTTCTTGATTTGCCTGCTCCGCTTGTCCATTGGATTGGGGGTGAGCCACCGATGCTATATCAAGCCGGATGTGCTCACGTTGGCAAAATTCCTCCATCTCTCCCTTTGACAGATTAGTACCATTATCCATTATAATACTGTGTAGAAAGCCAAACCGGAATATCACCTTTTTGATGAACTGAACCACTGTGGCCGCATCACACTTACTGACTGGCTCTGCTTCCACCCATTTGGTGAACTTGTCCACTGCCACTAACAAGTGGGTCTTTTTGTCCTTGGAGCACTTAAAAGGTCCAACCATATCAAGCCCCCAAGTCACAAATGGCCATGTTATTGGAATCATCCTCAACTCCTGAGCCGGAATATGAGCACGGCATGCAAATTTTTGACAACCGTCACATCGTTTGACTAAATCCTCAGCATCAGCATGAGTTGTTAACCAATAGAAACCATGGCGAAAAGCTTTAGCCACCAAGGACTTTGAACTGGCGTGGTGACCACAATCCCCTTCATTGATTTCTCGCAATATCTCACAACCCTCTTGAGGAGAAACACAACGCTGAATTTCCCCTGAGACACTATAACGATGTAATTCTTCATTGAGTATAGTCATCAATTTGGAACGCCGAATTATCTGCCGGGCCGAGGCTTCATCCTCTGGTAACTCGCCCCGGTTCATGTAAGCCAGGTATGGGATTGTCCAATCCGGTATGACATGCAAAGCTGCCACCAATTGAGCCTCCGGGTTAGGAATAGCCAACTCCTCCTCTGTTGGTACCTTGACCGACGGATTATGCAGCACGTCAAGAAAGACATTTGGTGGGACCGGTTTACGCTAAGAACCAAGGCGGCTTAAAGCGTCTGCCGCTTCATTCTTTCGCAGGTCTATATGGTCCACCTGATAACCCTTGAAGTGACCAGCCACTGTGTCCACCTCTCGTCGATATGCAGCCATGAGTGGGTCTTTATAATCCCAAGTGCCAGACACCTATTGGGCCACCAGATCTGAATCCCCAAAACACTTAACCCAACTTAAGTTCATCTCCTTAGCCATCCGAAGACCATGGAGCAAGGCCTCATATTCAGCTGCATTGTTAGTACAAGGGAACATTAAACGTAGGACATAACAAAACTTGTCACCTCATGGGGAAGTTAGTATGACTCCAGCCCTCGAGCCCTCCAACTGCCTGGATCCATCAAAGTGAATAGTCCAATACGTGTTATCTGGCTTTTCCTCTGGTGCCTGCAATTCTGTCCAATCATTGATGAAGTCCACAAGTGCTTGGCATTTAATTGTTGTGCGAGGTATGTATTTGAGCCCGTGAGGTCCAAGCTCAATAGCCCATTTGGAAATCCGGCCAGTTGCTTCTCTATTTTGAATGATATCTCCCAGAGGGGCTGAACTGACCACTGTGATAAGGATGACCCTGAGAAAATAATGTTTAAGCTTCCGGCTTGCCATAAACACTCCATACACCAGCTTCTGCCAATGTGGATACCTCTGCTTTGACTCAATGAGCACTTCACTGGTATAATAAACCAATCGTTCAACCGGATATTCCTTGCCAGCTTCCCTGCATTCCACCACAATAGCCACGCTAGCAGCTCGGGCATTAGCAGCCACATATAGCAACAACGGCTCTTTATCGATCGGGGCTGCAAGCACAGGCGGTTCAACTAACTGCCTCTTCAGATCCTCAAATGCTTTATCAGCCGCCTCACTCCAGACAAAATCATCTGTTTTCTTGAGAATCTGATATAAAGGGATAGCCTTCTCCCGAAGACGACTGATAAACCGGCTTAAAGCCGCAATCCAGCCAGCCAAACGTTGAACGTCATTGATACACGCCGGTTTAGCCAAAGATGTAATTGTTGAATTTTTTTTCCGGATTAGCCTCAATGCCTCTATTTGACACCAGAAAACCCAAGAGTTTGCCTGTCGGAACACCAAAGACACACTTTTCTGGATTGAGCATCATCTTGTAAACCCGGAGGTTGTCAAAGGTTTCTCTCAAATCATCTATCAATGTTTCCTCCTTCCTGGACTTTATCACAATATCATCCACATACGCATGAACATTGCGCCCAATCTGCTTATGAAGACAATTCTGAACACAACATTGATAAGTCGCCTGGGCACTTTTGATCCCAAAGGGCATGGAGACATAGCAGAAGGCTCAAAAGGGAGTTATGAAAGTTGTCTTCTCCTAGTCCTTAACTGCCATTTTGATCTGATGATAACCAGAATAAGCGTCCAGAAAACACAAACGGTCACAACCCCCCGTAGCATCAATGATCTGATCAATACGAGGGAGAGCAAAGGGGTCTATAGGGCAAGCTTTGTTCAAGTCTGTGTAATCCACACACATACACCAAGTACTGTTCTTCTTAAGAACAAGCACCGGATTAGCCAACCACTCTGGGTGAAAAACCTCCACGATAAATCCTGCAGCCAACAACCGAGCTACCTCTTCACCAATAGCCTTGCCTTTATTCATTGAAGTGGCGGAGAAACTGCCGGACCGGTTTAAACTTAGGATCAACGTTAAGTGTGTGCTTAGCGAGTTCCCTCGGTACACCTGGCATGTCAGAAGGTTTCCATGCAAAGATGTTCCGGTTCTCACGGATGAACTCGATGAGCGTGCTTGCCTATTTGGGATCTAGGTTAGCGCTGATACTGAACTGTTTGGATGAATCGCCAGGAACAAAATCAACCATCTTAGTATCTATGGCTGATTTAAACTTCAATGCCGGATCGTGCTCCGTAGTTGGCTTTTTCAAAGAAGTCATATCTGCCGGATCAACTTGGTCTTTATAAAACTTCAGCCCCTCCGTGGCACAAACCGACTCAGCATAAGCTGCATCACCTTCCTCACATTCCAAAGCGATCTTCCTGCTCCCATGTACTGTGATGGTCCCCTTATGACCTGGCATTTTAAGCTGCAGATAAACATAACACGGCCTTGCCATGAACTTAGCATAAGCCGGTCGCCCCAACAAAGCGTGATACAGACTTTTGATTTTTACCACCTCAAAAGTCAATGTTTCTGATCTTGAATCATGATCATCTCCAAAAGCCACCTCTAAGGCTATCTTGCCCACTGGATATGCAGACTTACTAGGCACCACACCATGGAAAAATGTGTTTGACGGTTTAAGATTCTTATCTGTCAACCCCATACGGCGAAAGGTATCATAATATAGGATGTTGATACTACTTCCCCCATCCATGAGTTCCTTAGTGAACTTATATCTCCCAACTTGAGGGGCCACCACCAATGCCAGATGACCCAAATTGTCAACCCGGGGCAGGTGATCCTCTCTACTCCATAAAACGGGTTGCTCAAACAAGCGCAAATACTAAGGCACCGCCGGTTCAACAGAGTTCACTGCCCTCTTATGAAGCTTCTGATCACGTTTACACAAGCTAGTGGTGAGGACATGATATTGCCCCCCATTTAACTGGATTGCTCTGATAACCTGACTGCTGCTACTGGTGGTGGCTCCCCTGATGGTTGTAACCTCCCTGGTTGCCTTGGTGCCCTTGATTGATGTGTCCGGTTTGATTGCCCTGAAATCCTGAACTGGAACTGCCACCTCCATAACCCGGCCCGTGGAAACCACCTCCTGAACCGCCGGGCGGGCCATTATCATACTGAAACATATTGGAATTCTTGAAATCCCGCATGATGTAACAATCCTTCCAAAGATGTGATGCTGGCTTCTCCTTTGATCCATGCTTCGGACAGGGTTGATTTAACAGGCGCTCCAAATTGGGGCCTGAACCTCCGCCCCTCTGGGGCTGCTTACCCTTACGATGCTGACCATTCTCCTGAGCATTGGTGTTAGCCACAAAGTCCGGAGTATTGTCGGCCTTGCATTTACCATTGTTCCCATGGCCTGCCGGATTATGTTGCTGACCCTTGGTGTTGCCGTTCTTTTTCCTCTTCCCAGGTTTGTCCTCCTCTGAGTCAGGGTCTTTGGTATTATCTGAATCGGCGTACTTAACCAAAGCGGCCATACGTGTTGACATATCATTGTAGTGACGTTTGAGCCTTCCTAACTTCTGTTTGAGCGGCAGAAAACGGCAATTGCCCTCCAACGTTAGCAGTGCGGTATCTGCATTGATATGATCCGATGAATGCAGAATAGCTGAGACCTGCTTTACCCAATGGGTCGTGGACTCCCCATCCTCTTGGACACAAGCGGCCGGATCCATAATTGACATGGGTTGCTTACAAGTATCTTTGAAGTTTTGGATAAACCGGTGCTTCAATTCAGCCCAGGATCCCACATAGTTAGTTGGTAAGCTTCCTAACCAAGTGTGAGCTGTTCCTTCCAACATCATGGTGAAGTATTTAGCACATACTGCTTCATCCACATATAACATCTCCATTGCCATCGTGTAGCTCTCAACCCATGCCTCTTGTTGCAGATCGGCGGTATAATTGGGTACCTTACGAGGTCCTTTGAAATCCTTGGGCAGTCTCACATTACGCAAAGCGGGGGTAAGACATGGCACCCCTAAGGAACTGAATACCACACCTGGCTACACTGAAGCGGTAGGGTGAACCGGAGTATGTTGACGGGATCCGTGCAGAGCTGCTAACTCGGCCTCTCGACCCGCGCGACCATGGTCTACCACATCCTGCGCATTAGCACCTCCCCCCTGCCGGGTTGAGCCCTTGCGGCAGATTACGGTGACGTGCGCTGCTTGATACGGCCGGTTCATCCTCAACGTGCCTGATGTAGCTCCGACTTGGACGGTGGGTGGAATGAATCCTCTCGCGGCTGTGTAAATATGCCTGCTGCTGGTTTAGAGCTGTTTGAAGTAGATCTCTGGCCTGTCGTGCCTCAATTGCAACTGGTGATTCGCCGTCGGTCGGGAGGACTGCCAATCGTGAAGTGGCAGCCACAATGTTTACCAACGGGTTGGAGTAATGCCCGGGAGGTGTTGGAACATACTATGGCACAATGTTGTTCTGACGAGGCGGGTCCATCGTGCACGTCTGAACCGGCGCTCCTATTCTCGGTGCCTCCGTTCGGTTTAATATTGGCTGGTTACTAGTTCCTGCTCCTGGCGTATTGAAGATATTTCGTGGCTCATAACCCGACGGGAGATGCAATCGGTATCTTCTTCTCATGACTTCTTCGGAAGCGTTCTGATCCAGCCTAATCCGGTAGGCCTGAGCTTCCAACTCAGCCCATTCTGTAGCCATCCTGGCGTTCTCTGCCGCTAGGTCCGCTTTAGCCTGAGCTATCTGATCTTTCACCTTTGCAATCTCCGCGTTGTGCTGATCCCTTGCTGCTGCATCCACCTCTGCGGCCGTCAATGTTGCCAAAGTGTCGAACAAGTCAAACAAGACTTGAGCCGGAGGCGGCGCAGAGCTTCCCGCCCCTGCTGGCGTGGCCGTTGTTGAACCGGAGAGTACTGCTGCGGCGGCTGATGAGTGAGGCGCTGACTGTGTACCGGCCATGAAGATGGCGGCCCGGTTTGGCGGATCAGGAGAGTCCGGAATACTATTGCCCTCGGAACCTCCACTAACCCGGCCATCCTGCAACTAATTGAGCGATTTGGTCTCTCCAGAAGACTTGTCGTCGGAACAGACAACGGTTTCTCCATCGGACACCGGTCCGTCCTCGTATTCTGCTCCATGGATGACACCTACGAAAACATGCTTCACCATGAGCTAAACTGGGGAAGGGCTTGCATGCTGAGCCGTCTCGATGATGTCGGTGCAGGTGTCCGGCTCAGGGCCCGGTTCGCCAATCTTGCCGGTGAAGACGTGAATTCCACCAAAGGGGACCCGGTACCCATATTCGATTGAATCGGCATCGGGGCCCCATCCCGTGTTGTCGATGTAGAGCTTGCCGCGATGACTCTTTGTCATCCGGCCCATAGCGTATCCCTTGATTCCATCAAAGCTGCCCTTTAAGAACTCGAAACCATCGTGCGATAACCCCACGGTGGGCGCCAACTGTCGTGGGTTTGTCATGACAGATGTCCTCATGAAAGGACTTAGTCGTGGAGCCATCACAACGGGTTAGCTTAAAGGGGTTAAACCGGACAAGGGGACACAGGAGTTTATACTAGTTCGGCCCCTTCGATGAAGGTAAAAGCCTACGTCTAGTTGTGATTGGTATTACTAGGGTTTCGAAGACCAAGCAGCGAATCCGTTTTGTCTGGCTCTCGAATTATTGTCTGTCATCCCTAAACCGCTGTCGGGTCGTCCCTTTATATACATAGGTTGATGCCCGCCGGTTTACAGGTCCCGAAGCCGGATCATAATCGTGTCCGGTTCGGTCTCTATACTTCCTATCTTACAATGCAAGTTACACAATTAGGTCGGTTTACATCTCCAGGCCTTAACTCGCCTCTGGGCCTTGGGCCTTCATAAAGCACCATCACTCTTACATCTTCATTGGTTTCTAATCTTCATAAAGCTAATCCGGCTACTCCTGGCCAGTTTACGTCCAGTACTAATATCCCCAACATCAGCGTCAGTCTTCTTCTTGAAGATCAATTTATTCTCTATGGCTTGCCGATCATCGGGCAAGTCAACCAAAGTCCACACCTTGTTCTCATACATGGATCCCATCTCAGATTTCATGGCCTCAAGCCATTTCGGGGAATCTGGGCTCATCATTGCTTCCTCATAGTTCGTAGGTTCATCAAGGTCTATTAACATGACTTCCGGAACAGGATTACCGTACCACTCTGGTGCGGAACATACTCTAGTTGACCTATGAGGTTCAGTAGTAACTTGATTTGAAGTTTCATGATCATCATCATTAACTTCCTCACTAATTGGTGTATCCATCACTGGAACTGATTTCTATGATGAACTACTTTCCAGTTCGGAAGAAGGTACAATTACCTCATCAAGTTCTACTATCCTCCCACTCACTTCTTTCGAGAGAAACTCCTTCTCCATAAAGGATCCATTTTTATCAACGAATATCTTGCCTTCGGATCTGTGATAGAAGGTGTACCCAACAGTTTCCTTTGGGTATCCAATGAAGACACATTTCTTTGATTTGGGTTTGAGCTTATCAGGTTGAAGCTTTTTCACATAAGCATTGCAGCCCCAAACTTTAAGAAACGACAACTTGGGTTTATGACCAAATCAGAGTTCATATGGTGTCGTCTCAACGAATTTAGATGGTGCCCTATTTAACATGAATGCAGCCGTCTCTAAAGCATAACCCCAAAATAATAGTGGTAAATCAGTAAGAGACATCATAGATCGCACCATATCTAATAAAGTGCGGTAACGACATTTGGATACACCATTACGCTGTGGTGTTCCAGGTGGCGTGAGTTGCAAAACTATTCCGCATTGTTTCAAATGAAGACCAAACTCATAACTCAAATATTCACCTCCATGATCAGGTCATCGAAACTTTATTTTCTTGTTACGATGATTGTCCACTTCACTCTGAAACTCTTTGAATTTCTCAAATGTTTCAGACTTATGTTTCATCAAGCAGATATACCCATATCTGCTCAAATCATCTGTGAAGGTCAGAAAGTAATGATACCCGCCGCGAGCCTCAACACTCATCGGACAACATACATCAGTATGTATTATTTCCAGTAAGTCAGTTGCTCGCTCCATTGTTCCGGAGAATGGAGTCTTAGTCATCTTGACCATGAGGCATGGTTTGCAAGCATTAAGTGATTCATAATCAAGTGATTCCAAATGCCGATCAGCATGGAGTTTCTTCATGCGCTTTACACCAATATGACCTAAACGGCAGTGCCACAAATAAGTTGCACTATCATTATTAAACTTATATCTTTTGGTTTCAATATTATGAATATGTGTATCACTACTATCGAGATTCAACAAAAACAAACCACTCATCAAGGGTGCATGAGCATAAAAGATATTACTCATATAAATAGAACAATCATTATTCTCTGATTTAAATGAATAACCATCTCGCATCAAACAAGATCCAGATATAATGTTCATGCTTAACACTGGTACCAAATAACAATTATTTAGGTGTAAAATTAATCCATACGGTAGAGGATCACATCGACTTTGGAACCATTTCCCACGTGCATCGTCACCTCGTCCTTAGCCAATCTTCGTTTAATCCGTAGCCCTTGTTTCGAGTTGCAAATATGAGCAACAGAACCAGTATCAAATACCCAGGCGCTACTACGAGCATTAGTAAGGTACACATAAATAACATGTATATCAAATATACCTTTCACTTTGCCATCCTTCATATCCGCCAAATATTTGGGACAATTCCTCTTCCAATGACCAGTCCCTTTGTAGTAGAAGCACTCAGTCTTAGGCTTAGGTCCAGACTTGGCCATCTTCACTTGAGCAGCAACTTGCTTGCCATTCTTCTTGAAGTTCCCCTTCTTCCCTTTGACCTTTTTCTTGAAACTGGTGGTCTTGTTAACCATCAACACTTGATGCTCCTTCTTGATTTCTACCTCCGCAGCCTTTAGCGTCGCGAAGAGCTCGAGAATTTTCTTATCCATCCCTTGCAAATTATAGTTCATCACGAAGCTTTTGTAGCTTGGTGGTAGTGATTGAAGAACTCTGTCAATGACACTATCATCAGGAAGATTAACTCCAAGTTGAGTGAACTGGTTGTGGTACCCAGACATTCTGAGTATATGTTCATTGACAGAACTATTCACCTCCATCTTGCAGCTATAGAACTTATTGGAGACTTCATATCTCTCAATTCGGGCATTTGCTTGAAATATTAACTTCAACTCCTAGAACATCTCATATGCTCCATGACTTTCAAAACGTCGTTGAAGTCTCGATTATAAGCCGTACAGCATGGCACACTGAACTATCAAGTAGTCATCAGTTTTGCTATGCCAGACGTTCATAACATCTGGAGTTGCTCCTGCTGTGGGTTTTGCACCTAGCGGTGCTTCTAGGACGTAATTATTCTATGCAACAATGAGGATAATCCTCAAGTTACGGACCCACTCCATGTAGTTGCTACCATCATCTTTCAACTTAGCTTTCTCTAGGAACGCATTAAAATTCAAGGGAACGGTAGCACGGGCCATTGATCTACAACAAACATAGACATGCAAAATACTATCAGGTACTAAGTTCATGATAAATTAAAGTTCAATTAATCATATAACTTAAGAATTCCCACTTAGATAGACATCCCTCTAGTCATCTAAATGATCACGTGATTCATATCAACTAAATCATGTCCGATCATTGTGTGAGATGGAGTAGTTTTCAATGGTGAACATCAATATGTTGATCATATCTACTATATGATTCACGTTCGACCTTTCGGTCTCAGTGTTCCGAGACCATATTTGCATATGCTAGGCTCGTCAAGTTTAACCCGAGTATTCTACACGTGCAAAACTGGCTTGCACCCATTGTATGTGAACGTAGAGCTTATCACACCCGATCATCACATGGTGTCTCGGCACGACGAACTGTAGCAACGGTGCATACTCAGGGAGAACACTTATACCTTGAAATTTAGTGAGGGGTCATCTTATAATGCTACTGCCATACTAAGCAAAATAAGACGCATAAAGTATAAACATCACATGCAATCAAAATAAGTGATATGATATGGCCATCATCCTCTTGTGCCTTTGATCTCCATCTCCAAAGCACCGTCATGATCACCATCGTCACCGGCTTGACACCTTGATCTCCATCGTAGCATCGTTGTCGTCTCGCCAGCTATTGCTTCTACGACTATCGCTACCGCTTAGTGATAAAGTAAAGCAATTACATGGCAATTGCATTTCATACAATAAAGCGATAACCATAAGGCTCCTGCTAGTCGCCGATAACAATTACAAAACATACAACAATTTCTATCTCATCACGTCTTGACCATATCACATCACAACATGCCATGCAAAACAAGTTAGACATCCTCTACTTTGTTGTTGCAAGTTTTACGTGGCTGCTACGGGCTTATAGCAAGAACTGTTCTTACCTATGCATCAAAACCACAACGATTTTTCATCAAGTGTGTTGTTTTAACCTTTAACAAGGACCGGGCATAGTCAAACTCGATTCATCTAAAGTTGGAGAAACAGACACTCGCCAGCCACCTGTGTGCAAAGCACGTCAGTAGAACTAGTCTCATGAACGCAATTATGTAAAATCGCTCCGGGCCGCTTCATCCAACAATACCGCCGAATCAAAGTAAGACGTTGCTGGTAAGCAGTATGACTATTATCGCCCCCAACACATTGTGTTCTACTCGTGCATATAACATCTACGCATAGACCTAGCTCGGATGCCACTGTTGGGGAACGCGGTATTTCAAAAAAATTCCTACGATCACGCAAGATCTATCTAGGAGATGCATAGCAATGAGAGGGGAGAGTGTGTCCACGTACCCTCGTAGACCGAAAGCGGAAGCATTTAGTAACGCGGTTGATGTAGTCGAACATCTTCGTAATTCAACCGATCCAAGCATCGAACGTACGGCACCTCCGTGTTCATCACATGTTCAGCTTGATGACGTCCCTCGAGCTCTTGATCCAGTTGAGGCCGAGGGAGAGTTTCGTCAGCATCATGGCGTGTTGATGGTGATGATGAAGTTACTGGCGCAGGGCTTCTCCTAAGCACTACAACAACAAGACCGAGATGTGTAACTATGGAGGGGGGCACCGCACACGGCTAAGAGAAGACTTGGTGTGCCTTTTGGGTGCCACCCTCCCACTTATATAAAGGGGGGAGGAGAGGTGGCCGGCCCAAAGTGGGGCGCGCCAAGGGGGGAGTCCTACTTGGACTCCCGGTCCAAGTAGCATTCGACCCCTCCTTTCCTTTCCGGAGAAGGGGGGAAGGGGAAAGAGGTGAAGGAGAAGAAGGAAAGGGGGGCCGCCCCTCAACCCTAGTCCAATTCGGTTTGGGCATGGGGGGCGCCTCCACTTGGCCGCCACCTCCTCTCTCCACTAGGGCCGATGAAGGCCCATTAACTCCTCGAGGGGAGGGGGGTTCCGGTAACCCCCTAGTACTACTGAAAATGTCCGAACCTTTCTAGTGTCCAAACATAACCTTCCAATATATCAATCTTTATGTCTCAACCATTTCGAGACTCCTCGTCATGTCCGTGGTCTCATCCAGGACTCCAAACAAACTTCAGTTCATCAAATAACTTAACTCGTAATACAAATCAACATCGAATGTTAAGCGTGCGGACCCTACGGGTTCGAGAACTATGTAGACACGACCGAGACACATCTCCGGTCAATAACCAATAGCGGAACCTGGATGCTCATATTGGCTCTTACATATTCTACGAAGATCTTTATCGGTCAAACCGTATAACAACATACGTGGTTCCCTTTGTCATCGGTATGTTACTTGCCCGAGATTCGATCGTCGGTATAGTCATACCTTGTTCAATCTCATCACTGGCAAGTCTCTTTACTCATTCTGTAATGCATCATCCCGTAACTAACTCATTAGTCACATTGCTTGCAAGGCTCATAGTGATGTGCATTACCGAGAGGGACCAGAGATACCTCTCCGATACACGGTGTGAAAAATCCTAATCTCGATCTATGCCAACTCAACAAACACCATCGGAGACACCTGTAGAGCATCTTTATAATCACCCAGTTACGTTGTGACGTTTGATAGCACACAAGGTGTTCCTCCGGAAATTCGGGAGTTGCATAATCTCATAGTCAGAGGAACATGTATAAGTCATGAAGAAAGCAATAGCAATAAAACTAAATGATCATAATGCTAAGCTAACGGATGGGTCTTGTCCATCACATCATTCTCTAATGATGTGATCCCTTTCATCAAATGACAACACATGTCTATGGTTAGGAAACTTAAACAACTTTGATCAACGAACTAGTCAAGTAGAGGCATACTAGGGACACTTAGTTTTGTCTATGTATTCAAACATGCACTAAGTTTCCGGTTAATACAATTCTAGCATGAATAATAAACATTTATCATGATATAAGGAAATATAAATAACAACTTTAGTATTGCCTCTAGGGCATATTTCCTTCAGTGTTCAAGCGCGCCGCCCCAAAATTTTGTGTCCTCCATAGTGGTGAAAGTGCAACTATCCCTGGGTGGTTTTGGTAATTCCTAACAACATATAGCTCATTGAGCTAATACTATTTCAAGATAAATATTTCAGAAAAGCTCAATGATTCGCATGGTATGGATTAGAAATGTGGACCCCTCAAAATGCTATGGACAAAAGATAGGCTCAAGATCTCAAGCTCAAGACTCTACATTTTACCTTTTAGTGATCCAAGATCACATTGAGTCCATAGGAAAAGCCAATACTATTAAAAGGGGATGAGGTGTTGCTTAATGGGTTACTTGCTCAAAATGCTTAGTGATATGCTCCAAAGACCTCAACCACTTTCTCATATCCACATATGTCCCAAACAAAAAGTCAAACTCGGCCCCACCGAAACTTTCCATCCGGTGCCACCGAGTTCAGTTGACATAGGCATTGCCACAAAACCCTAGTCACTTCGGTCTCACCGACAGGGATCTTGGTCTCACCGAGATGGGATTGCAAACTCTCTATTTCCCATCATAACATTTCGGTCTAACCGAGATGAGTGATCGGTCCCACCGAGTTCGCAAAGCAAACTCTCTGTTTCCCCTTCATAACATTTCGGTCCAACCGAGATGAGCGAATCGGTCCCACTGAGTTTGCCTGACCAACTCTCTGGTTAGCTTATTACCAAAATCGGTCCCACCGAGTATGTGTAATCGGCCTCACCTAGATTACGTTATGCCCTAACCCTAATGAAATCGGTCCCACCGAGTTAACGTGTTGGTCGCACCAAAAATCCTAACGTTCACATTTTGAACTAAATCGGTCCAACCGAGTTTCACGATTCGGTCTCACCGAGTTTGGTCAATTGTGTGTAACACTTAGATTTTGTGTGGAGGCTATATATATCCCTCCACCCACTCTTCATTAATGGAGAGAGCCATCCGAACATGCCGACACTTCCAACTTAAATTTTCTGAGAGAGAACCACCTACACTTGTGTTGAGATCAATACCTTCCATTCCAACCACATAAATCTTGATTTCTAGCCATCCCAAAGTTGCTTTCCACTCAAATCATCTTTCCACCAAATCCAATCCTATGAGAGAGAGTTGAGTCTTGGGGAGACTATCATTTGAAGCACAAGAGCAAGGAGTTCATCATCTACTATTACCTTTTGTAGAGTGGTGTCTTCTAGATTGGTTAGGTGTCACTTGGGAGCCTCCGTCAAGATTGTGGAATTGAACCAAGGAGTTTGTACGTGCAAGGAGATCGCCTACTTCATGAAGATCTACCCTAGTGAGGCAAGTCCTTCGTGGGCGATGGCCATGGTGGGCTAGACAAGGTTGCTTCTTCATGGACCCTTTGTGAGTGGAGCCCTCCATGGACTCGCGCAACCGTTACCCTTCGTGGGTTCAAGTCTCCATCAACGTGGATGTACGATAGCACCACCTATCAGAACCACGTCAAAAATATCCGTGTCTACATTGCGTTTGCTCCCTCCAAACACCTCCATTTACCTTCATGTGCAATGTTTTACATTCCGCTGCTATACTCATAGACTTGCATGGGTCGGTTGTTCACTTGACTAGTGCTAAGTTGCTAAAATCTGCCAAGACTTCAAATTGGGAAAAGTCTAGATTTTTATTTGGTCAAGTAGTCTAATCACCCCCCCCCTCTAGACATACTTTCGATCCTACAAGTGGTATCAGAGCTTTGGTCTCCATTTGCCTTGATTTCCACAGCTTTTGGTGATCATAGACTTGGTTTCACAACCTAGGAGAGTATGGCGTCTAGCGAGGGAAATTACCACCGTAGAGGTCCTTACTTTCATGGTACAAATTTTGCTAGTTGGAAGCATAAGATGAAAATGCATATTCTTGGACATAACCCCGCCGTTTGGGCTATTGTGTGTATTGGCTTACAAGGTGAATTCTTTGATGGGAGAGAACCGAACCGTGAAGCTAGCATGGAAGAGTTAAAGATGCTGCAATACAATGCTCAAGCTTGTGATATTCTCTTCAACGGACTGTGCCCTGAAGAATTCAACAAAATCAGCCTTCTTGAGAATGCAAAGGAAATTTGGGATACTTTCATTGATATGCACGAAGGTACCGACTCTGTCAAGGAATCCAAATTGCATGTCCTTCAAAGTCAACTTGGCAAGTTCAAAATGAAGGATGGTGAAGGTGTCACTGAAATGTACTCGAGGCTTGCTCTCATCACAAATGAGATTGCTGGCTTAGGAAGTGAAGAGATGACCGATAGATTCATCATCAAGAAGATCCTAAGAGCCTTGGATGGAAAATATGATACCGTGTGCACATTGATCCAAATGATGCACAATTACAAAGATCTCAAGCCAAGAGAAGTCATTGGAAGAATTATTGCTCATGAGATGTCACTCAAGGATAAGGAAGAGCTTCACAACAAGTCAAATGGTGCTTACAAAGCCTCATGTGATGATCGCACATCATCAAGTGGGAAACAAGCCTTCAATGAAGAATTGAGCCTAATGGTGAAGAATTTCAACAAGTTCTACAAGAGTAGAAACTAGGAAAGAAGTTCCAAGTGAAGGTCCTACAATGACAAAAGATCTTCAAGTCATGAACGTAATTGCTACAATTGTGGAAGACCCGGACTTATTCCAATGAGTGTACGACTCCCTACAAAAGAAGATAAGACTCTCCCAAAAGGAGAAGTAGAAGAGAAGAATCACCACCAAGAGATAGAAGGAGTAGAGATGACCGTTATGAACGAAGAACATGACGGAGAAGCAAGGATTAGGAAAGGAAGGACAAATCATCAAGGAGCTACACCAAACGAAGACATCAAGCTCATGTTGGGGAATGGGTATCCGGCTCCGACTTCGACAATCTCTCTGAGAGAAGTTATCACTCCGACTTCGAATATACTCAATATGAAGGTGTTGCCGGTCTAGCACTTGTGTCAACCAACTCCTACGACATATTAGAGTCACCAAATGAAGGAATTGGAAGATGGTTCATGGCTAAATGCCCAAAGGTATCACACCCCGAGTATATTGTTTTCAATAGTGATGAAGATGATTTGCTTGGTGATGATGATTTACTTGTTGACAATTCTAGTGATGAAAACTATGATGAACTTGCTATTAATCATGCTAATCAAGATAAAACGAATGACGATGATAAGAGGGAGATTGAGTGTCTAACTAAAGAACTAAACACTCTTAAGTTAGCTCATGAAACTACCTTGGAAAATCATCGAGAGCTTTTAAACACTCTTGAGAAGTTACGCTTCGAAAAGCTTAACCTTGAGAAAGAGCATGGGTTCTTAAAAGAGATCAATGATGATCTTCGCAAGAAAAGTTCTTCTTACATTGCCAAGCGTTTACTCTTGTCTACTTACATGCCAGAAGTTAAATCTAGCAACAAGAGTAAGAAAGATTCTTCTTCTAGTAGTAACAACAATCATGCTAGACCCAATGTTGTTGCTTCTAGTAGTTCTCTTGATTCCACTAATGATTCTATTAGCCAAGTTACACTTGAGCAAGAAAATATCTTATTGAAGGGAATTATAGAGAAAGGTGTTTACAAGAGCCTTGCCGGAAGTAAGCAATTTGAGGAAATTGTACGCAAGCAAGGAAGGCACCGGAAGAATCAAGGTGTTGGTTTTGAACGAAAGTTCAATCCAATGGAGTTGAGTGGGAAGAAGGTCAATACCCCAATACGAAGTTTGTTCCTCAACAAGATAAGTATGATCCTACTTCTTTACAAGGAACACAAGCTCAAGATGATCTTCCACCACAAGACCACAAGCAAAAAAGCAAGGACAAGCTTCAAGAGGAGATTGATGCATTTGAAGATGCTCCCAAAGCCTTGGTCAAGTGGGTTCCCAAGAATACATCAAGTTCAACTTCATCAAGTATGACTACAACTCCAAAGACTCCCATCAAGATGGTGTGGATCCCGAAGAAAAAGAACTAGAGAGTTCTTGAGGGTGACTCCGCCAACACACTTCACTCATATCTTATGGCAAGGACAAGTGCAAACAACTTCCGTAGCTTGCACCAGTTCAAGGAGTCACAAACCCTCTTGTTGATAAGACAAGGGACAAGGTAACCTAATGCTTTCATGGACATCATATTATGTGAACATCACTCTATGTCTATGGATATCCTTGTTTGATCCTTATGGGACTAACCCGTGTAGGTATTGAAAGTGCAACTCACTCTAATGGATTACTCCAAATGATTTACATCAACATTGAGCATCTACATCACCTACATGAAGTAATCATCGACAAAACCAAAGGTTAGTTCATCCCTCTTAGGGGGATACCACATCTAGGGGGAGCTTTACTCTAATCAACTGAGCTAAAGCAACTCTAATGGTGTGAACACAACAATGCTTTATGTAAAAGTGGTAACCCCACTTATGCTTAAACAATGAGTATGACCTATGATCAAATGCTCTCATTTGACTCCTCAGTCAATATACTCATATATAAATGACCTAGTCATCGCCAATTGCTTGATAGATGCTAGAGTGTTTGTGCATGCTCTGCCACATATTTCATTTGCCATTTTATTGTGTGCGCATGTTGGTTGCATATTTTACTCATTCGAGGACATCCACTTGTTGTTTTGATTATTTGGCATTTTTCTCTTTTGCCAAGTGGATGAACAAGAATGCCTAAGAACCTCCCCTAGCTATCTATGCTTTTCTCGTCTCAAACTGTATTCATGCTACATCACAAAGTTTGATTAAGTCCAATTCGAACCACTCTGTGTGAGGAGCACTCGGAGTCCCTGATTCGTCATAGACTTAAACTTCCAAAACCTCTTTGTGCATTTCGGTATGACCGAGTCATCCACTTTGGTCACACCGAGTTCACTAAGTTGATCTAGGTTTCCATCTCGGTGCAGTCGATTTGAACTTTTCGGTCACACCGAGTTGCAATAACCGCTCATGATTCTGCATCTCGGTTCCACTTAGTTGTTCCACTCGGTCACACCGACAGGGTCGGGATATATATATCGACAGGTTTAATTTTGGAAATTTCTCCAAAACCCTTCACCCTGCGCGTGTATTGCTCTGCCTCCTCGGGTCTCTGGATCATCTCCTTGCCTCCAGCGACCTCCCGCCGCTAGTGTCCGTCGCCGTCAATGGAATTCCGCTCTGCCGTTGTCGTCGTAGTGAACTCCTGCTGAACTAGGGTATGAGTTCAACTCTTTGTGCTATTTCCCGACTCCAATTTGTAGCACATTACTTTTCCATGATCATGACCACGTATGCAAATAATCCATCCACTGAAAACTTCCTTTAGATTAGTTTGAATTTGAAAATTTAGGGTTAGGTCTCCGCCGGACTCATCTCGGACCGACCGAATTGTAGAAATCGGTCTCACCGATTTGCCTTACGCCATAGCACATGCATTTTCGGTCTGACCGAAAAGTGCAAATTGGTGTGACCGAGTTTGATTCTCTGTGAAACCCTAGCAGTCTTGGTGCCACCACACTATGACTCGGTCTGACCGAGTTCACTAGTTTAAGTTCTGAAAGCTGCTTCAATGCTTTTTGTGGAGAACTAAAACAAAGTTTTTAAGTCATCTGTTTTGCAAAAACTCTGCACTTTGTGATGCTCATCCACTCTACCTCATCTACATATATTCACAGGGTTTGCCGTCAGTGATTGCCAAGATGTCTGACTAGAGTGACAGTCAGAACAAATCTGAGGAACATGTGCAATTGAGTGAGTGTTTAGATCCATCAAGCATCTCAGATGATGGCAGCAGGAGCACTCCTAGTAACTTGCCCAAGGCAGCAACAAGGACAAGGAAGAAGAAAACCTCAGACTCTGAGGATGAAGACTATGTGGCTGTTGAGGATGAGGCTACCTCAAAGAGGAAAGTGTTGAAGAAGGAGTATCGCTCAGCTACTACAACAAAGCCAGGGATGCATAATAAGGCAGCTACCAAGAGAATGCCAACATCCAAGCCTAGGAAAGCAGCCTTGGAATAAACTATGGGGTTCACTCTTGAACCCGAAGAGGCTAGAGAAGGAAAGAAGAGAAAGGAGAGGGTCAAGAAGACCAGTACCAGAGTTCTAGGGAGATCATCCATGTTCAAGGATCCTGCAGAAGAAGAGGAAGAGGATGCTCCAGCACCCAAAGCTCAGAAGCTTATGGGAGATGAAATTAAGTCAAGGGCTATACCATCAAAGCCCAAGTCTGCTCCCAAAGATGAAGCTCAGAAGTCAAAGCCCAAGAGAAACACTAGAAGTATTCCTGCAGAAGAGAAGAACAAGGCCCCAGTCCCTCAAGCTGAGGAAGAGGATGATGACTCTCTTGTTTTGAGGAAATTGAAACCCAAGATCTCATACCACAATCATACCCATCTAGTGGCTGAAGACATGCACATCAGAAAAGATGCTGGACTGAGATTGTGGAGACAGTCTAATCCCTATGCTGTGAGGAGAAGGACTATAGTTGACTACATGTTCCACACAAAAGAACAACAAGAATTCTATGAGACAATTTTGCTCGACAAGAAGCCCATTGTTTGTGACATGAGATGGGTTGATTGGGAATTCATCAAGGAGAATGACGTCACTTCCCGGGAGTACATGACAACTTCAAAGCATGTGGAGTAGATGAGTTTGTTGAACAGAAGCTCACAAAATGGAATGATGAGTTGATCATGCAGTTTTACTCCACTACTCACTTTTACCTAGATGGGAAGATCATATGGATGTCTGAAGGTACTAGGTACCACTCCACTGTTGAAGAATGGGCTAAGCTGATAAATGCCCTATAGTAGCATGAGGATGACTTGGATGTGTATGCCAAGAAGAAGAAAGACCACAACTCCATGGCAACCATGTACAAAGAGATCCCTGATAAAGCTTTGGAGACTCACAAGCTTGGATCTGTACATTACTTGTTGTCTGGTCTGCCGACCATCAAATGGATCCTAAGGCACACATTGCTATCCAAGTCAGGAGATCACAAGATGATCATAGGGTATTCCATCAACATGTTGGAAATCTTTGATGTCCCTCAGAAGTTCAAGGTCATGAGCCTGATTGGAGAGACAATCAAGAGGACTACTGCTGACCAAAAGAGAAGTGTTGGGTATGCTCCACATATTCCGGAGCTCATCAATTCTAAGATGGGCACAGGAACATACTTCTTGGACAAGGAGCATCTACCCCTTTATCGTGAATTTGAAGACAACATAGTTGTGATGAATGAGGAGGAACCATCTTCAGTACAAGCACAAGAGAAGAGAGCCAAATCTAAGGCAGAGGAAGCTGCAAGGATGCCAAGTGCAGAAGAAGCATCTCAGGTGTTCCTCAAGTAAAATAAGATCAATTAGGCTATCTAATTCAAGCTACAATGAGGATTGAGAAGGGCTTGGCCACCCTGACTCAGAATCAGGAGAGCCTGGAGAGGATTGTTGAGACAAAATTCTATGATCTTGACCTCAAGGTAACTGAGATACACACTGCCGTTCAGCAGCTCCAGGAGGAAGCAGAAGAGAGGAGAGGGAAGGAAACTACTAATGCTTTTCAGCGTGTGCCACGAGGTCAGAGGTCTGACGTAGTGCCAGTACCAGTCTTTAGAACTACTTTGTCAGCACCAACAGCTACAGCCTTAGTACCACCTCCAGCAGCCACTCCACCAGCTCCAACTACATCGACAGATGCCTTCGTCCTTGGAATTCTCTCTAAACCACCTCCTGAAGACCGAGCCTGAGAGACGTATAGCACTATGAATTTTCAAACTTTTTGGTAACTTGTTTCCAAAAGGGGAGAAATATGTATATATCATAGGCTTTGAGAGAGAGAGTGTTGCTTTTTATCTCTGTTGTTTTTGGTTGAACCTTTTTATGCGCTTGGTTGATACACTATGTCTTTGTATGTGTGAGATACTTGTTTGATCATGTGTTTGATCATATGCTACCTTAATGCTTGCTTGGATGATATTATCTCTTATATTCGTATATGATCATTCACTTTGCTTTGTGATGAGTGCATGCTTTTAAGTTATATCATTTTGAGCGCTCCACCAAGATGTATGTGACATGGAAGAGTAACCCATGATCCTAATCGACTGTTCATTTGCATTCAAACGGAAATCTTAAATAATGCACAAATTTAGGGGGAGCTCTTGCTTATCACATACTTCTCAAAGCGACGATGTGTTTCAATCTTATAATCATTTGTCGAAGCTTTGATCTATATGTTGTCATCAATTACCAAAAAGGGGGAGATTGAAAGTGCAACTATCCCTGGGTGGTTTTGGTAATTCCTAACAACATATAGCTCCTTGAGCTAATACTATTTCAAGATAAATATTTCAGGAAAGCTCAATGATTGGCATGGCACGGATTAGAAATGTGGACACCTCAAAATGCTAAGGACAAAAGATTGGCTCAAGCTCTAAAGCTCAAGACTCTACATTTTACCTTTTACTGATCCAAGATCACATTGTGTCCATAGGAAAAGCCAATACTATTAACAGGGGATGATGTGTTGCTTAATGGGTTACTTGCTCAAAATGCTTAGTGATATGCTCCAAAGCCCTCAACCACTTTCTCATATCCACATATATCCCAAACCAAATGTCAAACTTGGCCCCACCGAAACTTTCCATCCGGCGCCACCGAGTTCGGTTGACATAGCCACTGCCACAAAACCCTAGTCACTTCGGTCTCCCAGACAGGGATCTCGGTCTCACCGAGATGGGATTGCAAACTCTCTATTTCCCTTCGTAATGTTTCGGTCTAACCGAGATGAGCGATCGATCCCACCGAGTTCACAATGCAAACTCTCTGTTTCCCCTTTGTAACTTTTCGGTCCAATCGAGATGAGCGAATTGGTCCCACCGAGTTTGCCTGACCAACTCTCTGGTTAGCTTATTACCAAAATCGGTCCCACCGAGTTTGTGTAATCGGCCTCACCAAGATTATGTTATGCCCTAACCCTAATGAAATCGGTCCCACCCAGTTGACGTGTCGGTCGCACCAAAAATCCTAATGTTCACATATTGAACTAAATCGGTCCGACCGAGTTTCACGATTCGGTCTCACAAAGTTTGGTCAATTGTGTGTAACGGTTAGATTTTGCGTGGAGGCTATATATATATACCCCTCCACCCACTCATCATTAATGAAGAGAGCCATCAGAACATGCCTACACTTCCAACTTACATTTTCTGAGAGAGAACCACCTACAATTGTGTTGAGATCAAGACCTTCCATTCCAACCACATAAATCTTGATTTCTAGCCATCCCCAAGTTTCTTTCCACTCAAATAATCTTTCCACCAAATCCAATACAATGAGAGAGAGTTGAATGTTGGGGAGACTATCATTTGAAGCACAAGAGCAAGGAGTTCATCATCTACACACCTTCTATTACCTTTTGGAGAGTGGTGTCTCCTAGATTGGTTAGGTGTCACTTGGGAGCCTCCGTCAAGATCATGGAGTTGAACCAAGGAGTTCATACGGGCAAGGAGATCGCCTACTTCGTGAAGATCTACCCTAGTGAGGCAAGTCCTTCGTGGGCGATGGCCATGGTGGGATAGACAAGGTTGCTTCTTCATGAACCCTTCGGGGTGGAGCCCTTCGTGGACTCGCGCAACCGTTACCCATCATGGGTTGAAGTCTCCATCAACGTGGATGTACGATAGCACCACCTTTTGGCACCACGCCAAAAATCTTCGTGTCTACATTGCCTTTGATCCCTCCAAACTCCTCCATTTACCTTCGTGTGCAATGTTTTACATTCCGCTGCTACACTCTTAGACTTTCATGTGTAGGTTGTTTACTTGACTAGTGCTAAGTTGCTAAAATCTGCCAAGACTTCAAAATGGGAAAAGGCTAGATTTTTATTTGGTCAAGTAGTCTAATCACCCCCCTCTAGACATAATTTCGATCCTACAAGTGGTATCAGAGCTTTGGTCTCCATTTTCCTTGATTTCTATAGCTTTTGTTGATCATAGCCTTGGTTTCACAACCTAGGAGAGTATGGCATCTAGCAAGGGAAATTATCACCGTAGAGGTCCTTACTTTCATGGTACAAATTTTGCTAGTCGGAAGCATAAGATGAAAATGCATATTCTTGGACATAACCCCACCGTTTGGGATATTGTGTGTATTGGCTTGCAAGGTGAATTCTTTGATGGGACAGAACCGAACCGTGAAGCTAGCACGGAAGAGTTGAAGATGCGGCAATATAATGCTCAAGCTTGTGATATTCTCTTCAACGGATTGTGCCCCGAAGAATTCAACAAAATCAGCCGTCTTGAGAATGTAAATGAAATTTGGGATACTTTGATTGATATGCACGAAGGTACCGACTCCGTCAAGGAATCCAAAATGCATGAGCTTCAAAGTTAACTTGACAAGTTCAAAATGAAGTATGGTGAAGGTTTCACTGAAATGTACTCTAGGCTTGCTCTCATCACAAATGAGATTGCCAGCTTAGGAAGTGAAGAGATGACCGATAGATTCATCATCAAGAAGATCCTAAGAGCCTTGGATGGAAAATATGATATCGTGTGCACATTGATCCAAATGATGCCCAATTACAAAGATCTCAAGCCAACAGAAGTCATTGGAAGAATTGTTGCTCATGAGATGTCACTCAAGGATAAGGAAGAGCTTCACAACAAGTCAAGTGGTGCTTACAAAGCCTCATGTGATGCTCCCACATCATCAAGTGAGAAACAAGCCTTCAATGAAGAATTGAGCTTAATGGTGAAGAATTTCAACAAGTTCTACAAGAGTAGAAGCAATGAAAGAAGTTCCAAGTCAAGGTCCTACAATGACAAAAGATCTTCAAGTCGTGAACGTAATTGCTACAATTGTGGAAGACCCGGACACTACTTCAATGAGTGTAAAGCTCCCAACAAAAGAAGAGAAGATTCTCCCAAAAGAAGAAGTAGAAGAGAAGATTCACCACCAAGAGATAGAAGGAGTAGATATGACCGTTATGAATGAAGAACATCATGGAGAAGCAAGGATTAGGAAAGGAAGGACAAATCATCAACGAGCTACACAAAATGAAGACATCAAGCTCATGTTGGTGAATGGGTATCCGGCTCCGACTCCAACCATCACTCCGAGAGAAGTTATCACTCCGACTCCGAATATACTCAAGATGAAGGTGTTGCAGGTCTAGCACTTGTGTCAACCAACTCCAATGACATATTTGAGTCACCAAATGAAGGAATTGGAAGATGCTTCATGGCAAAAGGCCCGAAGGTATCACACCCCAAGTATGTTGATTTCAATAGTGATGAAGATGATTTGCTAGGTGATGATGATTTACTTGTTGACAATTCTAGTGATGAAAACTATGATGAACTTGCTATTAATCATGCTAATCAAGATAAAACAAATGACGATGATAGGAGGGAGATTGAGTGTCTAACTAAATAACTAAACACTCTTAAGTTAGCTCATGAAACTACCTTGGAAAATCATCGAGAGCTTTTAAACACTCTTGAGAAGTTACGCTTCGAAAAGCTTAACCTTGAGCTATAGCATGGGTTCTTAAAAGCGATCAATGATGATCTTAGAAATAAAAGTTCTTCTTACATTGCCAAGTGTTTACTCTTGTCTACTTACATGCCAGAAGTTAAATCTAGCAACAAGAGTGTCATGTCAAAACCGGCGGATCTTGGGTAGTGGGTCCCGAATTGTGCGTCTAGGCCAGATGGTAACAGGAGGCAGGGAACACGATGTTTTACGCAGGTTCGGGCCCTCTTGATGGAGGTAAAACCCTATGTCCTGCTTGATTAATATTGATGATATGGGTAGTACAAGAGTAGATCTACCACGAGATCAAGGAGGCTAAACCCTAGAAGCTAGCCTATGGTATGATTGTTGTATATATTGTATATCTATCAACTAGCCTGGCCTCGGTTTATATAATGCACCGGAGGCCTAGGATAACAAGAGTCCTAGCCGAATACGCCGGTGGGGAGAAGTCCTTGTCTTGATCGCCATGTCTTGTGGAATCTTCCTTGTATGCGGTAGCCGTCCGAACTGGCCCATGAGTATACAGCCACGGGGGTCCTCGGCCCAATCTAATAGATCGGGAGACGACGTGGTGAGTACCCCCTAGTCCAGGACACCGTCAGTAGCCCCCTGAATCAGTCTTCAAGTTAGGGACGCTCCTCGATTCTTCTGAACTGTACTTCATCTTCGATTGCCGGTCTTGAAAACTGGTTCAACAAATCTTCTTTATCTTCGATCTTGCGGATCGTCGAAATGCATTCGACAAGTTTACACGTCGGGTATCCGAGGAGCCCCTTTAAGTTTCCGTCCTTTATCAATGCCTTGTTTATTTTTATGCCACACCTCGGGTTTGAAGTTGTTCCCGGGAGGCAGGGTCCTCTTGCGTCCGAGCTCCAACGCCAGACTGCATTCGAGGTATCTTTTGCAGCCGAGCACCAACGCCGGACCGCTTCCCAGCTCTAGCGCCGGAATGTATCTGAGATCCAACGCCGGACTATATATCCGAGCTCCAACACCGGACTGTATATCCGAGCTCCAACGCCGAAATATATCCGAGCTCCAACGCCGGACCGTGTCCAGGCTCCAATGCCGGACTATATCCGAGGTGTCATATCACCTTGGTTCAAAAAAGTTGAAGGAGTTTAGCCGAGCTTAATGCCGGAAATGCCCTCTATGGAGCCAGCCACTAGCGCCCGAGCTTTATGCCGGACTGCTTCCGAGGTGGTGCACCACCCCGACTATGGGCCGATTTTTTGTCAATATTTTTTATTGGTGCAATTTATTCTCTGCCGAGATATATAGCCAGTAGCCCTCAAGGTGTGTATCAGTCTAAAACCCGAGATGCACATGAAGGATGACATAAGACCGCTGATCCCAGTAGTCGCTGAGACTCAGGTTGATTTGCAAAATCGGCCTGAGGATCAAGTCCTAGCTCGGCGGAATACTTCGGGACACAAAAACGGCGTGCTCAGTCCTCAAGACTCAGGTTGGGTGCGGCCAACCAACCTGAGGATCAAAATCTCCTCGGAAACTATATTGCACATAAAATTTTCTGCATTGGACAAGCAATGCAGTAGCCCCCGAGACATTGGCCGGGTGGCAACACCAGATCAGGGGATCGATGTGCCCCTTTAATATTTGTAAATAATAAGCCCGAAGCCCAGTAGCCCCCGAGCCTTAATGCGGGCACGGGTGGCCGAATTAAGGATCAATATCCATAGTAAAATCACAAATTATGTGTAATGACTCTATGTATCCAAGTACTTTACGTCATTAATGCTCGGATCTGCATTGTACAAAACATTGTTGACCGACCATCAGCTTCCACCTCCTTGGCCAGTAGCCAAGGAGTGTTTATCCTACTTTATAAAGCCTTTATGAGGGAAAAGATTTACGACAAACAAGGCAATATGGCCACACGATTTTATAAACAAAGGTACGCAGAGAGATATGTTATATTACTGTTTAACAGAAGAAATGTATTCCAAAGAAAATAGTCCCGATATCGGTTCCTTTCTTTGGGTTGTCATGCTAAGCATGATCATGAAACCTCAGCTCGAATGTAAGAGCAAAATATCGAGGATTTAGTTTGGGAGGCCAGTTAATAGCCCCCGGTAGTGTTCGGCGATAGTCGAGGTCAAGCTGTAAACACTTCGGCCAATGTTATGAATGGCCCGTCATAGTCATCGGATCGCTGACCAGTTTACGCTTATTGTGACAATCAGTTTTTGGCTTTCTCCACTAAGGTGCTTAACCATGTGAGCTAGAAGCACAATCACAGTGGTTCTCCCTTTCACGCCTAGCCGAACAAAACGGAACGTAGGAAGCAAGTGCAGGAGCCGGGCAACCCAAATATTGACCGAAGACGCAATTCGAAACCAATGCATATATAGCAATATCTGAGAATGTTTTAGCCGAATCCCTAAAGGTGTCCGGCATTGCACTGCAAGACTAATGTTGGAAAAGCACAAATAGTTTAAAAGTGCCAAAAAGCTTGGAAAACCAAGAAACGTTAGTAAAAACATGACGTCCGAACAAGATCAAGTGTTTGGTGCCAATCCGAAAATTGGTCTTAGAAAAAAGAAGTGCTTCTGTCGTCCTTTAACATGACACATCCTATCTCAAGACTTCGAGCGGGTCAGCCTACGGTTTCAACCTCCTATCCCGAGGGCGGAGTACTTCTCATTAGGCCAGTTTAGCAAACTAAACTCTAGCGGTTTTGAGAGAGAAATTAGGCTCCCCGGCTAGTGACCGCACACTCGCGTTGAAAAAAGGAGTGATAAATAATAATAATAGAACTTTGCAACGACTGAGAAGAAGAACACTTATTATAAAATGGCTCAAATAAACTTAAGAGCCCCCAAGTGACTTGGGTAGAAGAATGATTGCATGTACCGAAGTACTTATATCATATCTATGTTCAACCGAACTTTAAACGCGTCTTAACCGACCGTCGGCTTCTCCCTCTTTGGTTAAGGACTGAAAAGTGTTATGTACTCCATCGGTCGAGAATATCGACGGTGTTTCCAATAACCAGGCAATCAGGCCATAAGGCTGTAACAGACAAAGCGCGCTCAGGGAACTTATGCTATATTACTGCGAGGAGTAAGAAGCATCTTCGAAGAAAATAGTACCCCCACCGATACCTTTCTTCGGTGCTCATTGTTATTATGAGACTTGTGCAATAGATTTTTTATACTCATGAGTTCCGTTGTGTGCCGACCATCATTGAATAACTATAAGAGCGCTAGCTTTCGGCTTCACCCAGTCTGAGGTCCGGCTCGGGTGACCCAATCGTGACAATCGCAGAGGTGCTCCCTTTACTCCCTAGCCGAACAATCGGGAACGTAGGGGTAAACACAGGAGCGAGGCAACCCAGCTTGCAAATCGCTTAAGTCAATGTGGTGCATATTGTGGCGTAATACACGAAAAAGGAACGACGCCGTACAAGTATAATCATATGCAACAGGAAAAGCTTCATAAAGGAAGCCCCCAAGTAAACGGGGTATTTGAATTTATGCGTCACAAACAAAGTTTGGACAAGGAAATTTTTTAGAAGCAACTTTTTTCCAAAAAAGTATAATGCTTGGTCGAACCGAACGCAAGTTAGAAATTAAAGCTTTGAGCATGAAAGCGACTTAGCTGGTTAATGTGTTTGGTATTAATGACGCGGTCCGAGCTTGATGCGGGGAAAGGTTCCATCCCTCAAGCCAGTCCCGAGGTGGCGGAGCGGAGAGCTTGACACACCGAAGTGGTGACATAGCACGATCAATGCAGACCGGCAGAGTGACGCGAAAGTCCCCGGATCGTTTTCCTGTGCACAAAAAATAGTGCAAACCGGAGATAATAGTAATAATGATAATTAAAAAAAATTGTTGCATAATAAATAATTTATGCAAAGTGAGTAATAAAATAAATATGGCCTGGCGCCGAAGTCAAGTCGATGCAGGGCGTCGGCGTGATGCGGTAAAGGCGTGGCAAAGCCTGAATTCGCAGGTCGGTCCGAGCTCCGAGTGCGGCGTTCGCCGGACTATGTACAGAAACTGACCGAACCACCATGCGACTGTCGTTAATGCAGCCACCATTTGATAGACCTATGTACATATGACGGACAAACCAGAGTAATAATTCCTTGGCAAAAATGAACCCAAACAAGCAAAAAATACAGGGATTAATAGCACCTAGTTTATTTGTTGTAGCAATCCGAAGGAAGGTGATTCCTAAAATTGGGAACCGCTCTGCACACCCATTGCCTGATGGGCGATAAAACGACGACATGGCAATGCTGGTAAATGTTGACTCGCCGAGGCAAAGCCCTCGGCCCAGCTAACGTGACGGAGCTGGTCGGCTAGTGACGCCGAACTGTCCGGAGTAGGTTGATGAAGAGATGGCGAAGCCCCCGATCCAGCCGAGATGTCGAAGCTTCGATGTCAGCCGATGAGTCGAAGTAGGTCGGCGTGATGGACACCATCTTGAAGAAGCAATAGTGCGGCCCTGTCGATGCAGGTCGTGACGTGGTCGATGCCGGCTTGATGAAGCGACCGTGCGGCGATGCCGATATGCCCGCTCCATGTAATCCGTGGGGCGGCGATGTTGGTGATGATTTATCCTTCGCGATGCCGGGCTCTTGTTCGGCTTGCCGAGATGATGATCCGAAAAAGTTGAGCTCGGCTCAACAAAGTGACGCCGTGTCTAGCGCAGGTCGGCAGCCGTGGAGTAATATTGCCGGACTGATTTGACACCAGCATGATGTTGAAGATCATGTTCAAAAGATCTTACAGTTAGTGGGATGTGTTCGGGAACAAAACACAATACCCCTTACAAAACTTCCTTCAAAAGGGATGTCCGAAATCCTGTTCATAAAAAAGATGAACTCGGGTCGGATTCGTTTTCGCGCAGAAAACAGATCCGAAAAGTGATGCACTAATCGGAAGGTTCCCGGAGTTTGGATGGTCGGATCGAGCCGAAATTTTGAGAGGTGGTAGATATAGGAATTCCGCAGCCAATCAATGGCTGGATCTTCCAAAGGACGTCCGAGATAGAAGCTGGACACCACGCCCTAAACTCATCCAAATTCCCGTCCAAATTTGACAGGGCTCCGGTATTCGTGGATTGCCAGAGATTCCTCCATCGGAACTCGACGAAATTTTCCAGGGTTGTTTTAGACTCAATTCCGCACAATTGCACCAAAGCGATTGTCAAAGCGATACTCGAGGAGGTGGTGGTGTCAGATACGGGTTCGCTGTCCCGAAAAACAGCACGGTCGCTTGAGGGCAGTGTTGACGTTGAGCCCTCGAGCTCCATAGATGATTCCTTCATGATCTTGATAGAGATCGGAGTTGACGTTTGATGAAGGCCCTCATCCGGACATGGTGATCCGAACACGGGGCACAATTCTTGGTCGAACCAAGGTGACCAGTCGAGCTGGTGACGAAGATGCCGAAGTCGCAGTTGATCTGCAGGCGAGCCATCGATCCTTTTGTCGATCACAAAGCGGAATTCTCAATGAAAGCACCAATGTCGGTGTCAAAACCGGCGGATCTCGGGTAGTGGCTCCTGAACTGTGCGTCTACGCCGGATGGTAACAGGAGGCAGGGAACACGATGTTTTACCCAGGTTCGGGCCCTCTTGATGGAGGTAAAACCTACGTCCTGCTTGATTAATATTGATGATATGGGTAGTACAAGAGTATGATTGTATGATTGTTGTATGATTGTTAGCCTATGGTATGAGGCTAAACCCTAGAAGCTAGCTTATGGTATGATTGTTGTATATATTGTATATCTATCGACTAGCCTGGCCTCGGTTTATATAATGCACCGGAGGCCTAGGATAACAAGAGTCCTAGCCGAATACGCCGGTGGGGAGAAGTCCTTGTCTCGATCGCCAAGTCTTGTGGAATCTTCCTTGTATGCGGTAGCCGTCCGAACTGGCCCATGAGTATACGGCCACGGGGGTCCTCGGCCCAATCTAATAGATCGGGAGACGATGTGGTGAGTACCCCCTAGTCCAGGACACCGTCAAAGAGTAAGAAAGATTCTTCTTCTAGTAGTAATAACAATCATGCTAAACCCAATGTTGTTGCTTCTAGTAGTTCTCTTGATTCCACTAATGATTCTCTTAGCCAAGTTACACTTGAGCAAGGATATAGCTTATTGAAGGGAATTATAGAGAAAGGTGTTTACAAGAGCCTTGCCGGAAGTAAGCAATTTGAGGAAATTGTACGCAAGCAAGGAAGGCACCGGAAGAATCAAGGTGTTGGTTTTGAACGAAAGTTTAATGCCAATGGAGTTGAGTGGGAAGAAGATCAATACCCCAAGACAAAGTTTGTTCCTCAACAAGAGAAGTATGATCATACTTCTTTCCAAGGAACACAAGCTCAAGATGAACTTCCACCACAAGACCACAAGTAAAATAGGAAAGGACAAGCTTCAAGAGGAGATTGATGCATTTGAAGAAGCTCCCAAAGCCTTGGTCAAGTGGGTTCCCAAGACTACATCAAGTTCAACTTCATCAAGTACGACTACAACTCCAAGGATTCCCATCAATATGGTGTGGATCCCGAAGAAAAAGAAGTAGAGAGTTCTTGAGGGTGAATCCGCCAACACACTTCACTCATATCTTTTGGGAAGGACACGTGCAAACAACTTCCATATCTTGCACTAGTTCAAGGAGTCACAAACCCTCTTGTTGATAAGACAAGGGACAAGGTAACCTAATGCTTTCATGGACATCATGTTATGTGAACATCACTCTATGTCTATGGATATCCTTGTTTGTTCTTTGTGGGACTAACCCGTGTAGGTATTGAAAGTGCAACTCACTCTAGTGGATTGCTCCAAATGATCTACATCAACATTGAGCATCTACATCTTCAACACCTACATGAAGTATCATTGACAAAACCCAAGGTTAGTTCATCCTTCTTAGGGGGGATATCACATCTAGGTGGAGCTTTACTCTAATAAATTGAGCTAAAGCAACTCTAATGGTGTGAACACAACAATGCTTTATGTAAAAGTGGCAACCCCACTTACGCTTAAACGATGAGTATGACCAACGATCAAATGTTCTCATTTGACTCCTCAGTCAATATACTCATATATAGATGACCTAGTCATCATCAATTGCTTGATAGATGCTAGAGTGTTTGTGCATGCTCTGCCACATATTTCATTTGCCATTTTATTATGTGAGCATGTTGGTTGCATATTTTACTCATTCAAGGACATCCACTTGTTGTTTTGATTGTTTGGCATTTTTCTCTTTTTCCAAGTGGATGAACAAGAATGCCTAAGAACCTCCTCTAGCTATCTATGCTTTTCTCGTCACAAACTCTATTCATGCTACATCACAAAGTTTGATCACGTTAGATTCGAACCACTCTGTGTGAGGAGCACTCAGAGTCCCCAATTCGTCATAGACTTAAACTTACAAAATCTCCTTGTGCATTTCGGTATGACCGAGTCATCCATTTTGGTCACACCGAGTTCACTAAGTTGATCTAGGTTTTCCATCTTGGTGCAACCGATTTGAACTTTTCTATCACACCGAGTTGCAGTAACCACTCACAATTCTGCATCTCTGTACCACCGAGTTGTTCCACTCGGTCACACCGACAGGGTCGGGATATATATTACCGACATGTTGAATTTTCGAATTTTCTCCAAAACCCTTCACATCGCGCGTGTCCTGCTCTGCCTCCTCGGGTCTCCAGATCGTCTTCTCGCCGCTAGCGACCTCCCACCGTTGGTCTCCGTCATCGTCAACGGAATTCTGCTCTGCCGTTGTCGCCGTAGCAAACTCTCGCCGAACTAGGGTATGAGTTCGACTCTTTGTGCTATTTCCAACTCCGATTTGAAGCACATTACTTTGCCATGATCATGACCACATATGCACACAATCCATCCACTGAAAACTTCCTTTAGATTATATTGAATTTGAAAATTTAGGGTTACGTCTCCCCCGGACTCATCTCGGACCGACCGAATTGTAGAAATCGCTCTCACCGATTTGCCTTAGGCCATAGCACATGCATTTTCGGCCTGACCGAAAATTGCAAATCAGTATGACCGAGTTTGATTCTCTGTGAAACCATAGCAGTCTTGGTGCCACCGAACTATGACTCGGTCTGACCGAGTTCACTAGTTTAGATTCCAAAACTATGGGGTTCACTCTTGAACCCGAAGAGGCTAGAGAAGGCAAGAAGAGAAAGGAGAGGGTCAAGAAGACCAGTACCAGAGTTCTAGGGAGATCATCCATGTTCAAGGATCCTGCAGAAGAAGAGGAAGAGGATGCTCTAGCACCCAAAGCTCAGAAGCTTATGGGAGATGAAATTAAGTCCAGGGCTGCACCACCAATGCCCAAGTCTGCTCCCAAAGATGAAGCTCAGAAGTCAAATCCCAAGAGAAACACTAGAAGTATTCCTGTAGAAGAGAAGAACAAGGCCCCAGTGCCTCAAACTGAAGAAGAGGATGATGAGTCTCTTGTTTTGAGGAAATTGAAACCCAAGATCCCAGACCACAATCATACACATGCAATGGCTGAAGACATGCACATCAGAAAAGATGATGGACTGAGATTGTGGAGATAGTCTAATCCCTATGCTGTGAGGAGAAGGACTGCAGTTGACTAAATGTTCCACACAAAAGAACAACAAGACTTCTATGAGACAATTTTGCTCCACAAGAAGCCCATTGTTTGTGACATGAGATGGATTGATTGGGAATTCATTAAGGAGAATGAAGATCACTTTCCGGGAGTATATGACAGCGTTAAAGCATGTGGAGTAGATGAGTTTGTTGGACAGAAGCTCACAAAATGGAATGATGCGATGATCATGCAATTTTTCTCCACTGCTCACTTTTACCCAGATGGGAAGATCATATGGATGTCTGAAGGTACTAGGTACCAATCCACTCTTGAAGAATGGGCTAAGCTGATCAATGCCCTAGAGTAACATGAGGATGAATTGGATGTGTATGCCAAGAAGAAGAAAGACCACAACTCCATGGCAAACATGTACAAAGAGATCCCTGATAAAGCTTTGGAGACTCACAAGCTTGGATATGTACATTACTTGTTGTTTGGTCTGCCTACCATCAACTGGATCCTAAGGCTCATATTGCTACCCAAGTCAGGAGATCACAAGATGATCAGAGGACATTCCATCAACATGCTGAAAATCTTTGATGTCCCTCGGAAGTTCAAGGTCATGAGCCTGATTGTAGAGACAAACAAGAGGACTGTTGCTGACCAAAAGAGAAGTTGTGGGTATGCTCACATATTCAGGAGCTCATCAATTCTAAGATGGGCACAGGAACATACTTGTTGGACAAGGAGCATCTACCCCTTTATCCTGAATTTGAAGACAACACAGTTGTGACGAATGAGGAGGAACCATGTTCAGTACAAGCACATGATAAGAGACCCAAAGCTGAGGTAGAGAAAGCTACAAGGTTGTCAAGTGCAGAAGAAGCATCTCAGGTGTTCCTCAAGTCAAAACAAGATCAATTAGGCTATTTGATTCAAGCTACACTGAGGATTGAGAAGGGCTTGGCGACCCTGACTCAGAATCAACAGAGCCCGGAGAGGATTGTTGAGACAAAATTCTATGATCTTGTGTAAGTGCATCTAGTGCCCCTTAGTGATTTTGGTGCATTTAATACTTATAGGTTAAGGGACTAACGCATTTGTCAGTGTACATAGGTCTATTAGACTAGGAGGAGTTTGATATTTACAAAGAAAGTCGACCCCTAAAAATGAAGTTCTTCATCTTAAGACTTTGTATTTCTGAAGACTTTCTGAAGACTTTGAAAGTGAAGAAATTGGTGTAATCCTGAAGACTTGGTATTCATTCAAGGAACATGAAGAGTGAAGACTTTGGTTTTCGTTGTTATTTTCTCTTTCTTGAGTCATAGGAAACACCGTACTGTTAAAGGGGGTCGAGGAAATACTAAGGAAAAATTTCCAAGTGATGCTCAACTCAAATCCTACACCGACCAATCCCTTCGAGTGAAGCCATTGGAAATCTCATACGGCTCAGTCAATTTCTTCAGTGATAGAGACGAAGTTCTTCTGGTCTCTGAGGAATTTGTTCTGACTGAGGAGTTAGGAATTCGCTAGTGCTGATTGCCTACACGGTGAAGAACATGATAGCCCTGAGGAATTTGGTACTCCAAATTCTGACCGTTGTTGTGCTATGTGCCAGCTGTCCCAAAATATCTACCCACCTAACGGTCATATCATTGAAGGGCATTTATGTCTTATCATGTCGGGCTGCTCCCTAGGCTATAAATAGCAGCCCCCTACAACCACTAGCTGGCTGGTTGCTCTGAGAGAAACTGACACTTCTCATTTGAGAGCATCCCATCCTTTGAGGACTTTGAGTTAAAATCATCAATTGGGGAAAACCCAAACCCAAACACCTACAATCCTCGAGTGATTGAGCATCACTGAAGAGATTGATCATGCGTGGATCCGACGCTTGTTACCTTTGAAGACTGTGCATCTTCCAAACGGTTAGGTGTCATGGTCTAGAGCATCCAAGAGGAAATTGTGGATCGCCGAGTGCCCGAGTCTGTGAAGGTTTGGAAGTCACCTGAAGACTTACCACGAGTGATTGGGTGAGGTCTGTGTGACCATATCTCAAGGGGAATACGGTGAGGACTGAGTGTTCTGGACTGCGTGTTCAGAACTGGGTGTCCGGGACTGTGTGTCCTTAGGTTTAAATACCTAGCTGCCCTAACCAGACGTACAACTGTCACAGTAGTTGGAACTGGTCTACCAAATCATTGTTTTCACCAAGCTACCTGGTTCCATTTCCTCAACCCTTTCATTTCCTCAGTTCTGTGTTGTGAGCTTGTTCATATCTGTTTGAAGACTTTGACTGAAGACTTTCTCAATTACGCCAGTTCAATTTCTTTAGTTCGTTTGTCTTCATCCTGTGTTTACGCTTTCCGTACTCTGTGCTTGTTTTTCATTTCATCCTGAAGACCATGCTCATGTTCTATTATGTTTACTTTTGAGTACTTATTCCGCTGCAAGTAGTTCTTCACTCAGGAATTTCCTCATCCTGAAATTCCTCAGTGAAGATTTCATAAAAATCGCCTATTCACCCCCTCTAGTCGATATAACACACTTTCAATTGGTATCAGAGTGAGGTGCTCCCTTGTTCTGTGTGATTTTGGTTTAACCGCCTGGAGTTTTAGTTAGTTCGACTGCAGGTATGATCAAGGTTTCTGCTGGGTGTCCTACCTTCAATGGGACGGACTACCCCTACTGGAAAAATAAGATGCAGATGCATCTTGAGGTAATTGATTGTGGAGAATGGTGGTCCCTCTGTCACTCAAACCATCAACGTTGCTGATGTGAAGAGATTCAAGCAACTCGACTCTCAAGTGAAGAATATCATATTCGGCCATCTGAGCAAAGGGCAGTATGGCAGAGTGAGTGCTTTGGACACAGCTAAGCTTATATGAAACGGGTTGTCCAAGGTCAATGAGGGAGTCTCAACATAGCGTGACTCTCGAGTTGACGTTCTTCGAAATCTCTTCAACCGCTTTAAAAGACTCGATAATGAAAATGTTCAGCAGACCTTCGATCGCCTCACTGACATCTCAAATGAGCTTCAAGCACTTGGTGCCGCTGATATCACCGACCATGAGGTGGTGAAGAAATTGCTGAGATCACTTGATTCCTCATTTGATACCTTGGCGTTGATGATACAAGAATGTGGAGACTACAAGTCACTTGATCCCGCCGATATCCTCGAGAGACTAAACACTCATGAGTTCTAGCTTCCTGAGAAGAGAGATTTCTATGGACCAAGCTATGGTAGATCACGGGCTCTGAAGGCCGAGGCAGTGTCTGAATCTGATGGTGAAGATTCTGACAGCAGCCTTGGTGACCCTGAAGAACTGAGCTAGGAGCTAGCTATGCTCGTTAGGAAGTTCCAAAAGTTCTCAAGACGTGGTCGCTTTGGTAAATCCTCAAGAAGTGGTGACTTGAGAATAGATTCCTCATCCCATGATTACAAGAAGAGACTCTGCCAAAAATGTAAGAAGCCTGGACACTACATTCAAGATTGTCCTCAGTGGGAAAAGGGATCAAAGAAGAAGAAGTACAAGGATTACAGTTCTGTTGATTCAAAGAAGAAGAAGAAATCTTCAAAGTACTCGTCATCAAAACCCGTGTTCCTTGCCTCCTGTTACCATCCGGCCTAGACGCACAGTTCGGGACCCCCTACCCGAGATCTGTCGGTTTTGACACCGACATTGGTGCTTTCATTGAGAGTTCCTCTGTGTCGTCGCTTTTAGGCCCGATGACTCCTTCGATCATCAGCAACGATGTAGTCCAGGGTGTGACTTTTCTCCCCGGACAGATCTTCGTCTTCGGCGGCTTCGCACTGTGGGCCAATTCGCTTGGCCACCTTGAGCAGATCGAAAGCTACGCCCCTGGCCATCAGGTCAGATTTGGAAGCCTAAACTACACGGCTGACATCCGCGGGGACTTGATCTTCGACGGATTCGAGCCACAGCCAAGCGCGCCGCACTGTCTCGATGGGCATGATATAGCTCTGCCGCTGAACGGCGCCTTGGAGGCTGCACACGCCTCGGTTCCGACCATTGATTCGGAGCCTACTGCGCCGATCGAGGATCAACGGTTGGACGTTGCCTCAGGGGCTGCGATCTCAGAGGCGATCGAGTCGAACTCCAGCCCCGCACTCTGCATGGCCCGTGACTCCGAGGAGCCGGATTCCTCTCTGAACTCCAAGCCCCCCACGCCCCTGCCGATCGAATCCGATTGGGCACCGATAATGGAGTTCACCGCCGTGGACATCTTTCAGCACTCGCCCTTCGATGACATCCTGAATTCTCTAAAATCTCTCTCTTTATCAGGAGAGCCCTGACCAGACCACGGTCAGCAAGGTTGGGATACAGACGATGAAGAAATTCAAAACCCATCCACCACCCACTTCGTAGCCACTATCGACGACTTAACCGACATGCTTGACTTCGACTCCGAAGACATCGACGGCATGGACGACGATGCAGGAGACGAACAAGAACCAGCACCTGTAGGGCGCTGGAAGGCCACCTCGTCATATGACATATATATGGTGGACACTCCAAAGGATGGAGATGTCGATGGAATAGTGGGGGATGATACCTCTAAGAAACACCCAAGCACCAGCGTCAGCGGCGCCGCTCTAAATCCCGCCAAAGCAAAAACGGTGATTCCGGCACGGGAGATAATACTACTCCGGATAGCGCCGAAGAACACCCCCTCTAGCAAGATTCAGCACAGGAGGACAGAGAAGCCAGCCCTCACCTGAGGGCGGCGGACCAAGAGGTTGAGGACGATAATTATACGCCTCCCTCCAAAGACGAGGCAAGCCTCGACGACGACGAGTTTGTTGTGCCAGAGGATCTCGCCGAACAAGAGCGTTTCAAACGCAGGCTTATGGCCACGGCAAGTAGCATCAAGAAAAAGCAGCAACCGCTTAGAGCTGATCAGGATTTGCTAGCTGACAGATGGACTGAAGTCCTTGCGGCCGAAGAGTACGAACTCGAACGCCCCTCCAAGAGTTACCCAAAGCGCAGGCTGCTACCCCGACTAGAGGAGGAAGCACCTACATCACCAGCGCATGACATGGCCGACCGGCCACCTCGTGGCCGCGACAGAGAGGCCTCTTGGCCCTCCACTCAAGCCATGCCCCGACACCGCGCCAAGCATACTAAGGCACGGGAAAATGCGCCCGACCTGCGTGACATACTGGAGGACAAGGTAAGGCAAACAAGATCGATCTACGGATCGCGCAGGCGCCCCACGGCACGTGACGGTGATCGTCACTCTGGATGCAATAAATCCGTCCGGGCCGAACTCAACAGACAAAGCTCCTTCGAGCTGCGTCGCGATATAGCCCAATACAGAGGCGCCGCACACCCACTATGCTTCATAGATGAAGTAATGGATCATAAAATCCCTGAGGGCTTCAAACCCGTAAACATCAAATCATACAATGGCACAACAGATCCTGCGGTATGGATCGAGGATTATCTCCTTCATATCCACATGGCCCGCGGTGATGATCTACACGCCATTAAATACCTCCCACTCAAACTTAAGGGACCGGCCCGGCATTGGCTTAACAGCTTGCCAGCAGACTCAATCGGTTCTTGGGAGGACCTGGAAGCCGCATTCCTTGAAAACTTCCAGGGCACTTATGTGCGACCACCGAACGCTGATGACCTAAGCCACATAATTCAGCAGCCAGAGGAATCGGCCAGGCAATTCTGGACACGGTTCCTAACAAAGAAAAACCAGATAGTCGACTGTCTGGACGTAGAGGCCTTAGCGGCCTTCAAGCATAATATCCGTGACGAGTGGCTTGCCCGGCACTTGGGACAGGAAAAGCCGAAATCTATGGCAGCCCTCACGACACTCATGACCCGCTTTTGCGCGGGAGAAGACAGCTGGCTAGCTTGCAGCAACAATTTAACCAAGAACCCTGGTAATTCGAATACCAGGGACAAAAGCGACAGGCCGCGTCGGAACAAACAAAAGCGCCACGTTAATAGCGACAGCAACGAGGATACGGCAGTTAATGCCGGATTCCGAGGCTACAAATCCGGTCAACGGAAAAAGCCATTCAAAAGAAATACTCAAGGCCCGTCCAGTTTGGACCGAATACTCGACCGCTTGTGCCAGATACATGGCACCCCCGAAAAGCCAGCCAATCACACCAACAGGGATTGTTGGGTGTTCAGAGCCGAAAACAAAGACAAGGGGCTGTATAGCAACAACGAGGAGGAGCCCAGGCCGCCGAAGAACGGTGGACAGAAGGGATTTCCGCCGCAAGTGCGGACGGTGAACATGATATACGCAACCCACATCCCCAAGTGGGAGCGGAAGCGTGTGTTACGGGACGTATATGCGATGGAGCCAGTCGCCCCAAAGTTCAACCCATGGTCCTCCTGCCCGATCACCTTTGATCGAAGGGTCCACCCCACTAGCATCCGTCACGGCAGCTTCGCCGCATTGGTTTTAGACCCAATCATTGACGGATTTCATCTCACAAGAGTCTTCATGGATGGCGGCAGCAGCCTGAACCTGCTTTACCAGGATACAGTGCGAAAAATGGGCATAGATCCCTCGAGGATCAAGCCCACCAAAACGACATTTAAAGGCGTCATACCAGGTGTAGAAGCCAACTGTACAGGCTCAGTCACACTGGAAGTGGTCTTCGGATCTCCGGATAACTTCGGAAGCGAGGAGTTAATCTTCGACATAGTCCCGTTCCGTAGTGGCTATCACGCACTGCTCGGGTGAACCGCATTCGCAAAATTCAACGTGGTACCGCACTATGCATACCTCAAGCTCAAGATGCCAGGCCCTAGAGGAGTAATCACGGTCAATGGGAACACCGAACGCTCCCTCCGAACGGAGGAGCACACAGCAGCGCTCGCAGCAGAAGTACAAAGCAGCCTCTCTAGGAAGTTCTCCAGTTCGGCCTTCAAAAAGCCAAACACTGTCAAGCGCGCCCGGAGTACCCTACAACAAGACCGCCTGGCACGTTCTGAGCTAGCGTAGCAATGCGGCCCCAACCCTAGCCCTCGCGATATAGCGAAACCAATGCTTCGCGTACATAACTACGCTCTTGAAATACCATGGGCATAGGGGAAGGGGCACTATCACGGCACGCCCGAAATACGGCTTAAACTGCACCAGGGGCTGCCGGATTCCTTTTTTTCCTTTTTCTCTTACTCTCAGGACTCCATACTTCGGATGACCCGTTCGGCAATTCAACTGCCGCACAAACGATGCAAGATCCAGGAAAGCAGACAAGCCACGCTGCATTATGGAACTCCCAGGTGGTCTCTATTGCGAGCAGTATACCTGTTTTTTAATACAATTCCGCGGCCTGCCCCTGGCCAGGACATGTTAAATAGTCCAATTTCTTTTGCTTATCGCACTATTGTATTGTTTCGCTTTCATAGCAGCCTTTCTATAAACAATGCATAGCTTTTGTCTATTTTTTGCATTATCCTATTTTTATATATGTTTATCAATAACATGTTGCACCCGTACACTGCGGTACGGCAAAAATACGCCAGGGGCTTCAGTATCCATCAATATGGCGTGAGAAGTCCGTACACTTTCACAAGTGCGGCACCCCGAACTTATAGCACTATATGCATCGGCTCTGAATCATGATTTGGGTCAATAGTTGGGTTTGCCCGGCTCCTATGTTTTGGTGCCTTACGTTCCGCTATATCGGCTAAGGTAGCACTAGGAGAACTACTGCGATTGTGCCCCAGTTGAGCTGGGCTGAGCACCTGAGTAGAGAAAGCTAAAACTGACTGTCATGATGAGGCGAGAGACCGGTCGCTGTTCGAGAGGTTTTTCGAGTCCTTAAAGACTTATGCTGCTTCGAGCGAGGAACCGGCTTTGTCCGGCCAAGGCGTGGATAGCGCCCCGAACTCAGTCTTCCGAATACTAGGGGCTTCGCCAAAATTTAAAATTATAGAGTTCTATGGCTAAGTGAGAGTGTTCAAGCATTATAGTTCGATTGCCTTGTTTGTTGTGCTGAGCGCCTCCCTCGACGGACCCAATCATGGGAAAAAGAGCGCACAGGTTTATCCCGAACACCCCATCACTAGTGGCATGGGGGCAGAAGCCGACGACTGGCCATGTCTCAATTTTTTGATAAACGGCCGCACAGAAAGTAATATTTTAAATTCAAGCATTGCTTAGCGCATATGAACAAGTTTTCAGCGCACAGGATAACACGAGCGAGTTCATTCAAAAATTACATCCTTGGTGCATTCATACGCCATAAGGCGGGCACCGGCCAGAACATCCTTGTAATAGTTCTCGGGCTTGCGATGCTCCTTCCCCAGCGGCGGCCCGTCCCTCACAAGCTTCTCACCGTCCAGCTTACCCCAGTGCACCTTTGCACGGGCAAGGGCCCTACGGGCACCTTCGATGCAGACGGAGCGCTTGATGACCTCGAGCCTTGGACAAGCCTCCACCAGCCGCCACACTAGTCCGAAGTAGCTCCCAGGCAGGGCCTCTCTAGGCCACAACCGAACTATGAAGCCCTTCAGGGCCTGTTCGGCCTCCTTGTGGAGCTCGACCAGCTGCTTCAGCTGGTTGCTCAAGGGCACAGGGTGTCCGGCCTCAGCGTACTGAGACCAGAACACCTTCTCCGTCGAGCTGCCTTCCTCGGCTCGGTAGAATGCGGCGGCATCGGATACGCTGCGGGGAAGATCTGTGAATGCCCCTGGAGAGCTCCGGATTCGGGTAAGTAACAAGTAGTTTACTTTTATTTGTTTGCTTTGCATAGAGAATGCCTTACCCGCCGCTATCTTTTTCACCGCATCCAATTCCTGGAGGGCCTTCTGGGCTTCGGCCTTGGCAGATTTGGCAGTTTTAAGGGCCGCAGCAAGCTCGGATGCTCGCGTCTTCGAGTCGAGCTCCAAACTCTCATGTTTTTTCATGAGAGACTGAAGCTCTTGCTGCACCTCGCCGACCTGCGCCTCAAATTTCTCCCGCTCGGTGCGCTCCATGGCCGCTCTCTTCTTGGCCTCGGACAGCTCCTGCTTGAGGGTCGCCACCTCAGTTGTGGCCCCTACAATAAGCAGTATACTCCTGTCATTTTTTGCAATTGCGTCTTCTTATAGGCATTTTTTTCTATAAGGTATCTCTTACCTTCTTTCTCCTCGAGCTGTCGTTTGGCAAGGCCGAGCTCTTGCTCAGTCCGCTTGAGGCCCTGCTTCAGGGCACCCACCTCCGTAGTCAGTGCGGCGGTGGCCAGCAGCGAAGCCTGCATACGTATATTGACTCCTTTTTAGTTAGACTCCTGCGATATTTAATAGATCCTCTATTCGGCTTTTCTTTCCGAACGCCAAACAGAGCATCAGGGGCTACTGTCTATGCGGTAATATTTTTACATATTTCTACTTACCTTGAAGCCTGTTAGAAGGCTAGTACAAGCTTCAGTAAGTCCACTTTTGGCGGACCGAACCTTCTGGACCACCGTACTCATGATGGCACGGTGCTCCTCGTCGATGGTGGCGCCCTTAAGCACCTCCAGCAGATTGTCTGGCGCCTCCGGTTGTACGGAGGATGCCGGCTCAATAGGCTTGCTCCTCTTGGAAGGAGTTCGCCTGCCGCGGTCCGGAACCGTTGATGATTCCGGCGCAGTGTCTAGCTTAAAGCCGGACTTGGAGCCCTGGGGGGTCTTGTCCCCTTTACTCCTGGAGTCCGGGAGGTCACCTCGCGGCTCCTCCTGGACCACCTCCTCTTGCCCCGGAGCTTGTCACAACGCCACTTCGGCGTCATCCGCAGCACAGGGGGAGGCAGCGGGCGGAACTGAATTCACGTCCGATGAATCCAGGGAGCCGCTCGACGACTCGCCGAGCCCGTCCTTGGGCGGGCTGCATGATTATATTCGACATTAGGGAAAGCTGCGCAACAAAAGGAATATCATGAGTTACTCTGGTATCCGAACAATTACGATTTCGCCGGACGCTTGGCCCTGTCCGGCCACTCCTCTTCGTCCCCGTTGGCATCGGGGGCGTAGTCCGGCGGAGGGGTTTTCCTCTTCTTGGACCCTTCGGCCTCCCCTACTAGGGCGGCCTTCCTCTTCTTTCCTCCCCCTGCTGGAGGGGGAGAGGTCTCTTCTTCCTCCTCCTCGTCTTCATGGGAGGAGTGCGTCTCGGACTCATCGGACAACAAATCCGACACCACCATATGCCGGGAACTCTTTCGAGTCCCCATGGCCTTCTTCTTCTTGGCCTTCTTCTCCTGCACCACATAAGGTGCCGGAACCTGCAGCTTCACTAGGAGAGCAGGGGCTGGGTCTTCGGGCAAGGGAGCCAGACAGTTAATCAGTCCGGACTTCGCCTGCCAATCCTGTCAAAGGTGAGGGAGTTTAGATCCCGCATAGAGTCAAACTATGAAGAAAACTTAACATCCTGTAAAAGATGAAAATATTTTACCTCGCCAGCAGGACGCTATGAGCTGAATCCACGGTCTTCGGAGGCGGATGTGGGAGCCTCGGCGCCTTTGGTTAGCCCCTTCCAGATATCTTCGTACGTTGTGTCGAAGAGCCTGCTCAGAGTTCGGTGCTGCGCCGGGTTGAACTCCTACAAATTGAAGTCCCGTTCTTGACACGGAAAGATCTGGTGGACGAGCATGACCTGGACTACGTTGACAAGCTTGAGCTGCTTGTTCACCAGGGACTGGATGCATTTTTGTAGTCCGGTCACCTCTTCTTCGTCGCCCCACGACAAGCCCGTCTCCTTCCAGGACGTGAGCCGTGTAGGGGGTCCGGATCGGAATTCAGGGGCTGCGGTCCACTTCGGATCGCGTGGCTCGGTGATGTAAACCCACCCTGACTGCCACCCCTTCAAGGTTTCCACAAAGGAGCCCTTGAGCCATAGGACGTTGGCTATTTTGCCTGCCATGGCACCTCCGCACTCCGCCTGGTTGCCGCGCACCACCTTTGGCTTGACGTTGAAAGTCTTGAGCCAGAGGCCGAAATGGGGGCGGATGCAGAGGAAAGCCTCACACACGACGATAAACGCCGAGATATTGAGGATGAAGTTCGGGGCCAGATCGTGGAAATCTAGGCCATAGTAGAACATGAGCCCGCGGACAAATGGGTGGAGAGGAAAACCCAGTCCGCGGAGGAAGTGGGGAAGAAATACTACCATCTCATGCGGCCTTGGGGTGGGGAGAAGCTGCCCCTCCTCAGGAAGCCGGTGCGCGATGTCTTTGGACAGGTATCCGGCCTTCCTTAGCCTTTTGACATGGCCCTCCGTGACGGAGGAGACCATCCACTTGCCTCCCACTCCGGACATTGTTGGAGAAGGTTGAGGTAGGAAGTGCGGGCTTGGGCGCTGGAGGTCGGGTGCGCAGAAGATGGATAGGCAAAGGAGGAAGAAGGCGTAGGTAAAAAGGTGGATCCTTATCCCCTTATATGAGCGGATGCGACTATGCATCCCCACCAGCCTAGTAAAACTCGCTTGTCTCCCAAGCGCTGTGATAAATGGCACGGTTGGGTTACCCACGTCCGTGTTGATGAGAATCCCATAAATGGGGGACACGATCTCTGCTTTGACAAGATGTGCCAAGGAAACCACCTCACAAAACACGCTGAGGTGGAAAAGTGAAAACGATTCGAATAAAGGCTTGGCCGTAGTGTGATGTCGCGCTGCGGAATACGTCAACAGATTAGATTTGTGTTAATATTATTCTCTCTGTGGCAATACGTGGAAACTTATTTTGCAGAGTGGGACACTACTCTTGGTGTTTACAAACTTTTATGAAGGATTTGGAGGAGGAACCCGCCTTGCAATGCCGAAGACAATCTACGCGTCGGACTCGTCGTCATTGAAGCCTGGTTCAGGGGCTACTGAGGGAGTCCTGGATTAGGGGGTGTTCGGGTAGCCGGACTATACCTTCAGCCGGACTCCAGGACTATGAAGATACAAGATTGAAGACTTCGTCCCGTGTTCGGATGGGACTTTCCTTGGCGTGGAAGGCAAGCTTGGCGATGCGGATATTCAAGATATCCTACCATTGTAACCGACTTTGTGTAACCCTAACCCTCTCCGGTGTCTATATAAACCGGAGGTTTTAGTCCGTAGGACAACTTCATCATACAACAATCATACCATAGGCTAGCTTCTAGGGTTTAGCCTCCTTGATCTCGTGGTAGATCTACTCTTGTACTACCCATATCATCAATATTAATCAAGCAGGACGTAGGGTTTTACCTCCATCAAGAGGGCCCGAACCTGGGTAAAACATTGTGTTCCTTGCCTCCTGTTACCATCCGGCCTAGACGCACAGTTCGGGACCCCCTACCTGAGATCCGCCAGTTTTGACACCGACAGTGCGCCTCCCCAAAATTTGTGTCCACGTAGTGGAGATACTGTTTCGACATATGTATTAGCCGATGCCAGGAATTTCCTCTTGTTATTGGTCGTCACACACGCATATTACGACATGCCACACAGCGAAAACAAGGAGAATAAGGCTTATAGTCGTTGTATTTTCTTGAATTTACAACAAAATGGGATTCCCCGGTTGATAGAGCATGTGAATAATGCAATGTTTGTCCTTACAAGGCTGACTAATGTTTAGAATCACCATAATCTATCGGATCTGCTTCCAAAGGAGTGCCAATGGGTTCAGAAACTTGTGTGCAAAGCAGCGGAGAATGATGTTCTTTGACTTTCAGGGGCAATAATTCCTGCTTAGTTGCCGAATTTGAGGTTCCTCTGGGCCTCCAGGCGCAAGTCGGGTGTGTTTTCTAGGTTCCCATGCTCACCATGGGCACTTTGTTTACTTGTGGGTTCGAAAAAGACTCCAAATGACAAAGTTATGACCGTTTTAGTGAACACCGGTCCTTTATATGGCAGACCTTGTAAGAACTTCAGTTTTCCCGTGACGCATTCTGGTGCACCACACCGAAAATGTGTATCCTCCATGGTGGAGATATTGTTTGCACATATATATCAACTGATGCTATGAACGCCCTCTTGTTATTGGCTATCACACACGTATGCTACGGCATACCACATGGCGAAAACAAGGAGAACAAGGCTTATAGTCGTCGTATTTGTTGAATTTACAACCAAATGGGATTCCCGGGATCATATATCATGTGTAGAATGAAACTTTTGTCCTTACCAGGAGTACTAATGTTTACAGTCACCGTAATATCTCAGATTTCCTTCCAAAGGAGTGCCAATGGGTTAAGTAATTTGTCTAAGCAGCGGTGGCGAATGATGTTGTTTGACTTTCAGGGGCAACAATTCCTGCTTATGGGCCGTATTTGAGGGTCCTCCAAGACACATGGTGCAAGTGGGGAGTATTTTCTAGATTCCCATGGTCGTCGCGAGCATTTTGAGTACTTGTGGGTCCGAAACAGTCTCCGAATGACAAAGTTATGACCGCTTAAGTGAACAACGGTCCTTTATATGGTAGTCCTTGCAAGAACTTTAGTTTCCTGTGACACGATCTCATGTGCCGCACTAAAATTTTGTGTCCTCCATAGTGGCGATATTGTTTCCACATACATATTGACATATGCCAGGAATGCCCTCTTGTTATTGGCTGTCGCATAGACATGTTATAGCTTGCCACACGTCAAAAACAAGGAGAATAAGGCTTATAGTCGCCGTAGTTTTTTAATTTACAACCAAATGGTATTCCCTGGATCATAGAGCATGTGTAGAATGCAACATTTGTCCTTCCAGGGAAGACTAATGTTTACAGTCACCGTAATCTCTCAGATTTCCCTCCAAAGGAGTGCTGATGGGTTAAGAAACTTGTCTAAAAAGCAGCGACGAATGCTGCTCTTTGACTTTGAGGGGCAATAATTATGCTTAGGGACCACATTTGAGGACCCTCCGGGTCTACTGGCGCAAGCATGTAGTACTTTCTAGATTCCAACATTCGTCAAGAGCACTTTGAGTACTTTTGGATCCGAAACGGACTCCGAGTGACAAAGCTATGACCGTTTTAGTGATCACCAGTCTTTTATATATCAGTCCATGAAAGAACTTCATTTTCCCGTTACTCATTCTGGCGGGCCTCCTCGAAATTTTGTGTGCCCGTATTGGAGATATTGATCTGACATATGTATTAGGGGATGCCAGGAATTTCCCCTTGTTATTGGTTGTCACACACGCATATTACGACATGCCACAAGGCGAAAACAAAGAGAATTAGGCTTATAGTCGCCGTATTTTCTTGAATTTACAACAAAATGGGATTCCCCGGATCATATAGCATGTGCAAAATGCAACGATTGGCCTTACAAGGCTGACTAATGTTTAGATTCACCATAATCTGTCAGGTTTCCTTCCAAAGGAGTGTCAATGGGTTCAGAAACTTGCGTGAAAAGCAGCAGCGAATGATGTTCTTTGACATTCAGGGGCAACAATTCCTGCTTAGTTGCCGAATTTGAGGTTCCTCCAGGCCTCCTAGCACAAGCCGGGAGTGTTTTCTAGGTTCCCATGCTTGTCGTGGGCATTTTGATTACCTATGGGTCCGAAAGGGACTACAAATGAAAAAGTTATGACCATTTTAGTGAACACCGGTCCTTTATATGACAGTCCTTGAAAGAACTTCATTTTCCCATTACGCATTCTGGCTTGCCGCCCCAAAATTTTGTGTCCTCCATAGTGGACATATTGTTTCCACATATATGTTGACCAATGCTAGGAATGCCCTCTTGTTATCGGCCATCACACACGCACGTTTCGGCATGCCACACGACGAAAACAAGGAGAATAAGGCTTATAGTCACTGTATTTTCTTGAATTTACAACCAAATGGGATTCCTCGGATCATAGAGCATGTGTAGGATGCAACATTTGTCCTTACCAGGTGGACCAATGTTTGAACTCACCATATTCTCTTGGATTTCCTTCGAAAGGAGTGCCAATGGGTTTAGAAACTTGTCTAAAAAGCAGCGGCGAATGATGTTGTTTGATTTTCAGGGGCAATAATTCCTACTTAGGGGCCGAACTTAAGGGTCCACCAGGCCTCCTAGCGAATGGTACGACATGACAAACGGCAAAAACAAGGAGAATGAGGCCTATAGTCGACGTATTTGTTTGAATCTACAACCAAATGGGATTCCCCGGATCATAGAGCATGTGAAGAATGCAACATTTGTCCTTACAAGGCGGATTAATGTTTACACTCAGCATGATCTCTCGGATTTCCGTCCAAAGAAGTGCCAGTGGGTTCAGAAACTTGTTTGAAAAGCAGTGGCGAATGATGTTCTTTGACTTTCAGGGCAATGATTCCTACTTAGGGGCCGGATTTGAGGGTCCTCTGAGCCTGCTGGCGTAAGCGGGGAGTAATTTCGAGTTTCCCATGCTCGTCGTGGGTATTTTGATTCCCGGTGGGTCCGAAAAGGACTACAAATGACAAAGTTATGATCATTTTAGTAAACACTGGTCCTTTATATGATAGTCCTTGAAAGAACTTCATTTTCCCATGACGCGTTCTGGCGCGCCGCCCCAAAATTTTATGTGTTCCATAGTGGAGATATTGTTTCCACATATATGTTGACCGATGCAAGGAGTGCCCTCTTGTTATTGGCTGTCACACACGCACATTACGACATGCTAGACGGCAGAAACAAGGAGAATAAGGTTTATAGTCGTTGTATTTTCTTGTATTTACAACCAAATAGGATTCCTCGGATCATAGAGCATGTGCACAATGCAACGTTTTTCCTTACAAGGCAGACTAATGTTTAGACTCACCATAATCTGTCGAATTTCCTTCCAAAGAAGTGCCAATGGGTTCAGAAACTTGTCTAAAAAGCCGCGGCGAATGATGTTCTTTGACTTTCAGGGACAATAATTCCTACTTAGGTGCCGAATTTTAGGATCCTCCGGGCCTCCTGGCGCAAGGCGGGAGTATTTTCTAGATTCCCATGCTCGTCGCGGGCATTTTTATTACTTGTGGGTCCGAAACGGACTACAAATGACAAAGTTATGACCATTTTAGTGAACATCGGTCCTTTATATGGCAGTCCTTGAAAGAACTTATGTTTTCATGTGACACGATCTGGTGCACCACGCTGAAAATGTGTATCCTCCATAGTGGAGATATTCTTTCCACATATATATTGACCGATGCTAGGAATGCCCTCTTGTTATTAGATGTCACACACGCAAGTTACGGCACGCCACAAGGCGAAAACAAGGAGAATAAGGCTTATATACGCCGTATTTTTTGAATTTACAACAAAATGGGATTCCCCGGATCATAGAGCATGTGCAGAATGGAACAATTGTCCTTACTAGGATTATTAGTTTTTACAGTCACCATTATCTCTTGGATTTCCTTCCAAAGGAGTGCTAATGGGTTCAGAAACTTGTTTGAAAAGTAGGGGCGAATGATGTTGTTTGACTTTCAGGGGCAACAATTCCTGCTTATGGGCCGTATTTGAGGGTCCTCCGAGACACATGGTGCAAGTGGGGAGTATTTTCTAGATTCCCATGGTCATCGCGAGCATTTTGAGTACTTGTGAGTCCGAAACAGACTCCGAATGACAAAGTTAGGACCGGTTTAGTGAACATCGGTCCTTTATATGGCAAATCTTGAAAGAACTTTAGTTTTCCTGTGACATGATCTAGCGCGCCGCCCGGAAATTTTGTGTCCTCCATAGTGGCGATATTGTTTCCACATACATATTGACCTATGCCAGGAGTGCCCTCTTGTTATTGGCTGTCACAGACACACGTTACGGCTTGCCACACCCTAAAAACAAGGAGAATAAGGCTTATGGTCGTCGTAGTTTTTTAATTTACAACCAAATGGGATTCCCTAGATCATAGAGCATGTGTAGAATGCAACGTTTGTCCTTACCAGGAGGACTAATGTTTACAGCCACCATAATCTCTCAGATTTCCCTCCAAAGGAGTGCCAATGGGTTTAGAAACTTGTCTGAAAATAGTGACGAATGATGCTCTTTGAATTTCAGGGGCAATAATTCTGCTTAGGGTCCGAATTTGAGGATCCTCTGGGTCTACTAGCGGAAGCAAGGAGTACTTTCTAGATTCGGATGCTCGTCGCGAGCATTTCGAGGACTTGTGGATCCAAAACAGACCCCGGATGATAAAGTTATGACCGTTTTAGTGAACACGAGTCCTTTATATGTCAGTCCTTGAAAGAACTTCATTTTCCCATTACGCGTTCTGGCGCGCCGCCCCAAATTTTTTTTTCCTCTGTAGTGGAGATATTGTTTTGACATATGTATTAACCGATCCCAGGAATGCCCTCTTGTTATTGGCTGTCACACACATATGTTATGGCATGCCACACGGCGAAAACAAGGAGACTAAGGCTTATAGTCGAAGTATTTTTTTAATTTACATCCAAATGGATTTCCCCAGATCATAAAGCATGTGTAAAATGCAACTTTTTTCCTTTTAAGGCAGACTAATGTTTACACTTACCATAATCTCTCGGATTTCCTTCCAAAGGAGTGCCAATGGGTTCAGAAACTTCTCCGAAAAGTTGTGGCAAATGATGTTATTTGACTTTCAGGGGCAATAACTCCTGCTTAGGCGCCGAATTTGCGGGTCCTCTGGGCCTCCTGGCGCAAGTCGGGGGTATTTTTTAGATTCCCATGCTCGTTGCGGGTATTTTGAGTAATTTTGGGTCCAAAATGGACAACGAATGACAAAGTTACACTACAAAAAAATATACACTTCAATGATGATACGTGTTTGCAACAGTAGGTCACATTTCTGTCATGCATGTACATCGATGACGATTTTATGACAGAATCAAGATAGTCATACCTGTGCTGTCGTAGAAGTGTTCCAGGACATTACCAAAATTATCATCATGGAAGTGTGCACTTCCATGACGATAAATCGCGCGTCATAGAGTGCTTTCGTGAAGGGTGACCGACACGTGGAATCGACTGTAATGGGTCGCCGTTAAGCTATTGGGTCCGGTTTTGGATCAGATATCCCGTTAATAGCCTGGACCAATGAGGATTTTCCACGTGTAAAATTGTCATTGGCCGGAGAAAACACGTGTTGGCTCACCGTTGCGACAGATCTCATCCATTCATTGGACAGGAGGCGCCTATGATACGTCGACACGTGGCACGGCCCAACATAGGCCCATTCCGGTGAAAAGGTCGGCCCGTTTGACTTGGTCAAAAGGTAACGGGCTCGCCCACGGAAAGCTTGTTAATGACCTGTTCGTATATAGCCCATTTACGACCCGCTAACTCACGGCCCGTTACAGCCTATCGGAATTAAGCCCAGTAGCTTCATGTGGGCCGTCCAATATGATTCCACCCCGTTGTAACTTCCGGCCCATGTATGGCCCATGATGTCTTTTGGCCCATACGAGGCCATTTGTAACTCTTGGCTCATTAACGGCCCGTGGTGAATCTGGCCCGGAATGAAAAGTGTACCGCTTTATACCCATTAATGGCCCATCATTCCATTGGGCCGTTTCCCGCCCATGTTATATTTCGGCCTTCTCAGGGCCTGAGGGAGTCCTGGATTAGGGGGTGTTCGGGTAGCCGGACTATACCTTCAGCCGGACTCCAGGACTATGAAGATACAAGATTGAAGACTTTGTCCCGTGTCCGGATGGGACTTTCCTTGGCGTGGAAGGCAAGTTTGGCGATGTGGATATTCAAGATCTCCTATCATTGTAACCGACTCTATGTAACCCTAACCCTATCCGGTGTCTATATAAATCGGAGGGTTGTAGTCCGTAGGCAATCAACTCCATATACAACAATCATACCATAGGCTAGCTTCTAGGGTTTAGCCTCCTTGATCTCATGGTAGATCTACTCTTGTACTACCCATATCATCAATATTAATCAAGCAGGACGTAGGGTTTTACCTCCATCAAGAGGGCCCAATCCTGGGTAAAACATCGTGTTCCCTACCTCCTGTTACCATCCAGCCTAGATGCACAGTTCGGGACCCACTACCCGAGATCCACCGGTTTTGACACCGACATTGGTGCTTTCATTGAGAGTTCCTCTGTGCCGTCACAATCAGGAAGGATGCCTCCTCCCGTCTTTAAAGACGGCGCCGTTGCTAAGGGAGCCTTGGCTGTCGGCCAAACCCTTCGGCTAGGTGGTTTCCTCATGACCGCCTGTTCGGCTGTTGAGCCGACGGTGACCTCTCAGGTCATCAAAAGCAACCTACACGTCGGCTCGGAGCTCGTCGAGCAGCTAGATCCAATGGAGCTCTCTTCCGTAAACGAGCTCTTGGATCGCATCGCCGCCCTAGGGGTCGCTACGGATTACGACCAGGTTGGGCTTAAACCCGATCTAAGAGAAATTAACTCTCCCCAAGTCACCCACCACGTTGCCGTGGTAGAGGCGTAGAGCGGCGACCCTTCATCTATTTTAAGGACTAGCTACGTCTGAATTCCCAACTCCTCCAAGCCGGATACCCGCGGAGAGGAGGATGTAACTCAAGACCTGAGCTTAGGATCAGGAAACGGGGTAGATTCGTTGGACAACATCCAAGAATCCGAATTTCAGAGTTCGGAAACTCTTCGGCCTCGGAATCTTGGATTGGGTGAGGTTTCAGATTCAACGACACCCGCCCACCCGAACATAAGCGATCTCTCCCAAATCAGACAGAGGCCTGAGGAAACAGTACATCATTACTGGGCCAGATTCCTTGTAACACCCTCGATGCGACTATATCTCCCACGTGTCGAAGCACGACTTAGAGGCATAATCGCATTGAAGGCATATGTCGCAAGTTAGGCAATCTTCACAACATCCCATGTAATATAAATAATAAAGGGGAGATACATAGTTGGCTTACACTCGCCACGTCAATCTAGTACATAAATAACATTACATCATCCAAACACTCATGGCCTGACTATGGTGCCAAAATAAAAGATAACCCAACAAGCGACACGGTCCCAATCACCCCCAACTGGGCACCACTACTGATCATTAGGAAAAGAAACATAGTAACGTTGTGAGTCCTCGTCGAACTACCACTTGAGCTCAAACGCGTCTCCTGGAGCGGAATCATCAGGCCCTGCATCTGGTGTAATAGTAATCTGTGAGCCACAGGGACTCAGCAATCTCGCACCCTCGTGATCAAGACTATTTAAGCTTATATGTATGGCAAGGTAAATATATGTGGAGCTGCAGCAAGCGACTAGCCTATATGGTGGCTAACTTATTCGCAAAAGAGAGCGAGAAGAGGAGGCAAAGCGCGAGCGAGAAACTAGAGAACAACCTGCGCAAACATTACTCCAACACCGTGTCCACTTCCCGGACTCCGCCGAGAAGAGGCCATCACGGCAACACACTCAGTTGATTCATTTTAGTTAAGTTAAGGTTCATGTTATCTACAACCGGACATTAACAAATTCCCATCTGCCCATAACCGCAGGCACGGCTTTCGAAAGTTCAAATCCCTGCATGGGAGTCCCAACTTAGCCCATGACAAGCTCTCACGGTTAACGAAGGAATAGACCTCCTCCCAAGACGTTCCGATCAGACTCGGTATCTCGGTTCTTCAAGACACTTCGACAGGTTAAAACAAGACCAGCAACACCGCCCGAATGTGCCGACAAATCCCGATAGGAACTGCACATATCTCGTTCTCAGGGCACACTCAGATGAGCAAGACGTCGGGTAGGCCAGCCCAAAGTTGCCCCTGGTAGCCCCGGACATCACTCGGTTGGACCAATACTCAGAGGAGCACTGGCCCGGGGGGGGGGGGTTAAAATAAGATGACCCTTGAGTCTGCAGAACCCAAGGGAAATAAAAGGCTAGGTGGCAAATGGTAAAACCAAGGTTGGGCATTGCTGGAAAAGCTTTAATCAAGGCGAACTATCAAGGGGTTCCCATTATAACCCAACCGCGTAAGGAACGTAAAATCCGGGAACATAACACGATATGACGGAAACTAGGGCGGCAAGAGTGGAACAAAACACTAGGCGAGAGGCCGAGCCTTCCACCCTTTACCAAGTATATAGATGTATTAAGATAATATAGCAATACAATGATATCCCAACATGTAAATAAATAAATGTTCCAACAAGGAACGGCCTCCAATCTTCACCTCCAACTAGCAACGCTATAAGAGGGGCTGAGCAAAGCGGTAACATAGCCAATCAACGGTTTGCTAGGACAAGGTGGGTTAGAGGTTTGACATGGCAATTTGGGAGGCTTGAAAGCAAGTGGTAGGCAACATAGCATTGGCATAGCACAAGAGCGAGCAAACTAGCACAGCAAAGATAGTAGTGATTTCGAGCGTATGATCATCTTGCCTGCACAGTTGTCAGAGTTGATTGGATCCTCGAAAGCAAACTCAACGGGCTCCTCGTTAGCGAACTCGTCTCCCGTATCTACCCAAACAAGACAAACAAGCAACAAGGACACAATCAACCACGTGCAAGGATCAAGCAATATGATGCAAAGATGATATGCTATGCGGGATGTGATGCGGGATGCAAAATGCAAGATATGACAGGAAATGCATGAACCTGGCCTCAACTTGGAAAACCAAGTATTCCACTGGATAGATGGGATGAAATCGCTTGAAAACGATATAAAGAACACCGGAATCGGAGTTACGGTTTGGAAATGGCAAGCGATTCAAAAATGACACCAGTCTGCGATTTATAGCGAGTAGGCATCTAAATGCAATGAGATGAACAAGCTACAGCACCCAAACATGGCAACAAAATACATGGCAGGGATGCATTCAAGATGCTTAACAAAAGTCTAGCACTAAGCTACGGCCAATTCATCCATTAACAGGTTCAAACAAGCATGGAAAAAATGCATATGGAAAACAGATCTCAGACTTAGTGAAATCAGCACTTGTCTGCAATTTCAGATCAGGTAGCACTCTTCGGAACAACAAAACTACATGCTATAGGACCTGAACATGGCAAAGTAAAGCATCGCATGGAGATACTCAAAGAGCTTAACAAAAGTCCCTTAGTGACCTTGAGCCAAAAGGGATCAGAAAATACAATTGCAAGCATGTGAACATGGCAAAAACATAATCAGTTTTCAGACCTAGTGAAAACTGGCACATGCTAAAACATAACTCAAGTAGGCATGTTTACGAGCTTGATGCACTCACTATGGTGCAAGTCATGGCAAGACAAGCATACATCCATCAAGAAGGCACAAAATTCAAGCTAGACATGGCAAGAACAATAGCATAGCATGCACGGATCAACTATAACATCACCGGCAAAATTGCAAACAAGTTGACAATCTGCCCAGATTCACAAAGTAGGAAAAGTAGAGCTCGATTGACTCAAGCTAGAGTGCTCCATAAATGCAAACAAAGACATGGATGGATAGAGCACTACAAGATTAACAAAACATCCTTACTGGTCATCCTCAAAAGAGGCACGGATCTCTAGCAAACAACATGAACATATGGCAATATGAGATAAACAGCTCAAGGACTTAGTGGAAATGCTAAGTCCCTGAAAACAGAATTACCAAGTGCACCACTTTGCAAGCTTGCACAAGACACCACACACACCACAAAAATACTTGGGTTTCACCTCTGGAAAGATGAAAAAACCCTTAACAAAATATATGTAGAACTCATGGGCATATCATGCACATAATAATCATGGCAAAAATGACAAAAAGCTAAACAGAGTAGCAGATCTGGCAATTATCTCAAGTAGCCCTCTTCTAACAGCATTTCGGGCATCAAGATGAACTCAAATGAAAATGATGTAATGGAATGAAATGATGTACTCTCTGATATGAACATTTTGATATGGTATATGCATGAATCGGAGCTACGGATGCAAAGTTACGGGGCTAGGAAGAAAGGCACATGGATCTGAGAATTTCGGGACTTAGAGAAAATTCAACATCCGGATTAGGGTTCACTGTTCATCCCGATCTAGATCTCGCGCACGCACTATTCACGGTGGCGGATCCGAGGTCGGCGAGGACGGAGGAGGCGACGGCCGGCGCGGCCTGGCGGGAGGAGGCCGGAGCGGCGCGGCCTGGGGCCGGCGATGGCCG